>NW_027447060.1:0-102392 GCF_038048845.1 Mixophyes fleayi | reverse complement strand
TATTCATGATTCATGATTCATGATTCATGATTCAATTCATGATTCATGATTTATGGTTCAATTCATGATTCATGATTCATTATTCAATTCATGATTCATGATTCAATTCATGATTCATGATTCATGATTCATGATTCATGATTCAATTCATGATTTATGATTCATTTCATGATTCATGATTCATGATTCATGATTCATGATTCGATTCATGATTCATGATTCATGATTCATGATTCATGATTCATGATTCATGATTTGATTCATGATTCATGATTTCATTCATGATTCATGATTCATGATTCAATTCATGATTCATGATTCATGATTCATGATTCATGATTCAATTCATGATTCATGATTTGATTCATGATTCATGATTCGATTTATGATTTATGATTCATGATTTAATTCATGATTCATGATTCAATTCATGATTCATGATTCATGATTCATGATTCGATTCATGATTCATGATTCGATTTATGATTTATGATTCATGATTTAATTCATGATTCATGATTCATGATTCATGATTCAATTGATGATTCATGATTCATGATTCAATTCATTATTCAATTCATGATTCATGATTAATGATTCAATTTATGATTCATGATTCATGATTCAATTCATGATTCATGATTCAATCATGATTCAATTCATGATTCATGATTCATGATTCAATTCATGATTCATGATTTATTATTCAATTCATGTATCAATTCATGATTCGATTCCTGATTAAAATCATGATTCATTATTCAATTCATGATTCCTGATTCATTATTCAATTCATAATTCATGATTCATGGTTCAATTCATGATTCATTATTCAATTCATGATTCATGATTCATTATTCAATTCATGATTCCTGATTCATTATTCAATTCATAATTCATGATTCATGGTTCAATTCATGATTCATTATTCAATTCATGATTCATGATTCATGATTCAATTCATGATTCATGATTCATGATTCAATTCATGATTCATGATTCATGATTCGATTCATGATTCATGATTCAATTCATGATTCATGATTCATGATTCAATTCATGATTCTTGATTCATGATTCATGATTCATGATTTATGATTCATGATTCGATTCATGATTCATGATTCATTTCATGATTCATGATTCATGATTCATGATTCGATTCATGATTCATGATTCATGATTCATGATTCACGATTTGATTCATGATTCATGATTCGATTCATGATTCATGATTCATGATTCATGATTCATGATTCATGATTCATGATTCATGATTCAATTCATGATTCATGATTCATGATTCAATTCATGAATCATGATTCATGATTCGATTCATGATTCATGATTTAATTCATGATTCATGATTCATTATTCAATTCATGATTCATGATTCATGGTTCAATTCATGATTCATGATTCATGATTCAATTCATGATTCATGATTCAATTCATGATTCATGATTCATTATTCAATTCATGATTCATGATTCATTATTCAATTCATGATTCATGATTTATGGTTCAATTCATGATTCATGATTCATTATTCAATTCATGATTCAATTCATGATTCATGATTCATGATTCAATTCATAATTCATGATTCATGATTCATGATTCATGATTCAATTCATGATTCATGATTCATTTCATGATTCATGATTCATGAATTCATGATTCGATTCATGATTCATGATTCATGATTCGATTCATGATTCATGATTCATGATTCATGATTCAATTCATGATTCATGATTCGATTAATGATTCATGATTCGATTTATGATTTATGATTCATGATTTAATTCATGATTCATGATTCAATTCATGATTCATGATTCATGATTCATGATTCATGATTCATGATCCGATTCATGATTCATGATTCGATTTATGATTTATGATTCATGATTTAATTCATGATTCATGATTCATGATTCAATTCATTATTCAATTCATGATTCATGATTCATGATTCAATTTATGATTCATGATTCATGATTCAATTCATGATTCATGATTCAATTCATGATTCAATTCATGATTTATGATTCATGATGCATGATTCATTTCATGATTCATGATTTATGGTTCAATTCATGATTCATGATTCATTATTCAATTCATGATTCATGATTCAATTCATGATTCATGATTCAATTCATGATTCATGATTCATGATTCATGATTCAATTCATGATTTATGATTCATTTCATGATTCATGATTCATGATTCGATTCATGATTCATGATTCATGATTCATGATTCATGATTTGATTCATGATTCATGATTCGATTCATGATTCATGATTCATGATTCATGATTCGATTCATGATTCATGATTCATGATTCAATTCATGATTCATGATTCATGATTCATGATTCATGATTCAATTCATGATTCATGATTCGATTCATGATTCATGATTCGATTTATGATTTATGATTCATGATTTAATTCATGATTCATGATTCAATTCATGATTCATGATTCATGATTCATGATTCGATTCATGATTCATGATTCGATTTATGATTTATGATCCATGATTTAATTCATGATTCATGATTCATGATTCAATTGATGATTCATGATTCATGATTCAATTCATTTTTCAATTCATGATTCATGATTCATGATTCAATTTATGATTCATGATTCATGATTCAATTCATGATTCATCATTCAATTCATGATTCAATTCATGATTCATGATTCATGATTCATGATTCAATTCATGATTCATGATTCAATTCATGATTCATAATTCATGATTCATGATTCATGATTCAATTCATGATTCATGATTTATGATTCAATTCATGATTCAATTCATGATTCGATTCCTGATTTAAATCATGATTCATGATTCAATTCATGATTCATGATTCATGATTCATGATTCAATTCAAGATTCATGATATATGATTCAAGATTCAATTCATGATTCATGATTCATGATTCAATTCATGATTCACTTCATGATTCAATTCGTGATTCATGATTCAATTCATGATTCAATTCATGATTCATGATTCGATTCATGATTCATCATTTATGATTCAATTCATGATTCATGATTCGATTCATGATTCATGATTCAATTCATGATTCAATTCATGATTCATGATTCAATTCATGATTCATGTTTCATGATTAAATTAATAATTCATGTTTCATGATTCAATTCATGATTCATGATTCATGATTCAATTCATGATTCATAATTCATGATTCATGATTCAATTCATGATTCATGATTCATTTCATGATTCATGATTTATGATTCATGATTCATGATTCGATTCATGATTCATGATTCATGATTCAATTCATGATTCATGATTCATTCTTCATGATTCATGATTCAATTCATGATTCATGATTCATGATTCAATTCATAATTCAATTTATGATTCATGATTCAATTCATGATTCTATTAATGATTCATGATTCGATTAATGATTCATGATTCAATTTATGATTCAATTCATGATTCATGATTAATGATTCATGATTCATGATTCAATTCATGATTCATATTTCATGATTTATGTTTCAATTAATGATTCATGATTCATGATTCGATTCATGATTCATGATTCAATTCATGATTCATGATTCAATTCATGATTCAATTCATGATTCATGATTCGATTAATGATTTATGATTCAATTCATGATTCATAATTCATGATTCATGATTCAATTCATGATTCATGATTCATGATTCGATTCATGATTCATGATTCAATTCATGATTCATGTTTCATGATTCATGATTCATTTCGTGATTCATGATTCAATTCATGATTCAATTCATGATTCATAATTCATGATTCTTGATTCAATTCCTGATTCATAATTCATGATTCATGATTCAATTCATGATTCATGATTCATTTAATGATTCATGATTCATGATTCACGATTCATGATTTGATTCATGATTCAATTCATGATTCATGTTTTAATTTATGATTCATGATTCATGATTCAATTCATGATTCATGATTCATGATTCAATTCATGATTCATTTCATGAATTATGATTCATGATTCATGATTTAATTCATGATTCATGATTCAATTCATGATTCATGATTCAATTCATGATTCATAATTCATGATTCATGATTCATGATTCAATTCATGATTCATGATTCAATTCATGATTCAATTCATGATTTATGATTCGATTAATGATTTATGATTCAATTAATGATTCAATTCTTGATTCATGATTTAATTCATGATTCATGATTCAATTCATGATTCATGATTCAATTCATGATTCATAATTCATGATTCATGATTCATGATTCAATTCATGATTCATGATTCAATTCATGATTCAATTCATGATTTATGATTTGATTAATGATTTATGATTCAATTCATGATTCAATTCTTGATTCATGATACGATTCATGATTCATGATTCAATTCATGATTCATAATTCATGATTCATGAGTCATAATTCATGATTCATGATTCAATTCATGATTCATGATTCATGATTCGATACATGATTCATGATTCAATTCATGATTCATGATTCATGATTCATGATTCGATTTATGATTCATGATTCGATTCATGATTCATGATTCGATTTATGATTTATCATTCATGATTTAATTCATGATTCATGATTCATGATTCAATTGATGATTCATGATTCATAATTCAATTCATTTTTCAATTCATGATTCATGATTCATGATTCGATTTATTATTCATGATTCATGATTCAATTCATGATTTATGATTCAATTCATGATTCAATTCATGATTCATGATTCAATTCATGATTCAATTCATGATTCATGATTCATGATTCATGATTCAATTCATGATTCATGATTCAATTCATGATTCATAATTCATGATTCATGATTCATGATTCAATTCATGATTCATGATTTATGATTCAATTCATGATTCAATTCATGATTCATGATTCATGATTCATGATTCAATTCATGATTCATGATTCATGATTCATGATTCATGATTCAATTCATGATTCGATTCCTGATTAAAATCATGATTCATGATTCAATTCATGATTCATTATTCATGATTCATGATTCAATTCAAGATTCATGATTCATGATTCAAGATTCAATTCATGATTCATGATTCATGATTCAATTCATGATTCAATTCATGATTCAATTCATGATTCAATTCGTGATTCATGATTCAATTCATGATTCAATTCATGATTCATGATTTAATTAATGATTTATGACTCAATTCATGATTCAATTCATGATTCATGATTCGATTCATGATTCATCATTTATGATTCAATTCATGATTCATGATTCGATTCATGATTCATGATTCAATTCATGATTCGATTCATGATTCATGATTCAATTCATGATTCATGTTTCATGATTAAATTAATAATTCATGTTTCATGATTCAATTTATGATTCATGATTCATGATTCAATTCATGATTCAATTCATGATTCATAATTCATGATTCATGATTCAATTCATGATTCATGATTCATTTCATGATTCATGATTCATGATTCATGATTCATGATTCGATTCATGATTCATGATTCATTTCATGATTCATGATTCATGATTCATGATTCATGATTCATGATTCGATTCATGATTCATGATTCAATTCATGATTCATGATTCAATTCAAGATTCATGATTCATGATTCAAGATTCAATTCATGATTCATGATTCATGATTCAATTCATGATTCAATTCATGATTCAATTCATGATTCAATTCGTGATTCATGATTCAATTCATGATTCAATTCATGATTCATGATTTAATTAATGATTTATGACTCAATTCATGATTCAATTCATGATTCATGATTCGATTCATGATTCATCATTTATGATTCAATTCATGATTCGATTCATGATTCATGATTCAATTCATGATTCGATTCATGATTCATGATTCAATTCATGATTCATGTTTCATGATTAAATTAATAATTCATGTTTCATGATTCAATTTATGATTCATGATTCATGATTCAATTCATGATTCAATTCATGATTCATAATTCATGATTCATGATTCAATTCATGATTCATGATTCATTTCATGATTCATGATTCATGATTCATGATTCATGATTCGATTCATGATTCATGATTCATTTCATGATTCATGATTCATGATTCATGATTTGATTCATGATTCATGATTCAATTCATGATTCATGATTCATGATTTAATTCAAGATTCATGATTCATGATTCAAGATTCAAATCATGATTCATGATTCATGATTCAATTCATGATTCAATTCATGATTCAATTCGTGATTCATGATTCAATTCCTGATTCAATTCATAATTCATGATTTAATTAATGATTTATGACTCAATTCATGATTCAATTCATGATTCATGATTCGATTCATGATTCATCATTTATGATTCAATTCATGATTCATGATTCGATTCATGATTCATGATTCAATTCATGATTCGATTCATGATTCAATTCATGATTCAATTCATGATTCATAATTCATGATTCATGATTCAATTCATGATTCATGATTCAATTCATGATTTATGATTCAATTCATGATTTATGATTCATGATTCATGATTCATGATTCGATTCATGATTCATGATTCATGATTCAATTCATGATTCATGATTCATGATTCATGATTCAATTCATGATTCATGATTCATGATTCAATTCATGATTCATGAATCAATTCATGATTCAATTAATGATTCATGATTCGATTAATGATTCATGATTCAATTTATGATTCAATTCATGATTCATGATTAATGATTCATGATTCATGATTCAATTCATGATTCATATTTCATGATTTATGTTTCAATTCATGATTCATGATTCATGATTCGATTCATGATTCATGATTCAATTCATGATTCATGATTCAATTCATGATTCAATTCATGATTCATGATTCGATTAATGATTTATGATTAAATTCATGATTCATAATTCATGATTCATGATTCAATCTATGATTCATGATTCATGATTCGATTCATGATTCATGATTCAATTCATGATTCATGTTTCATGATTCATGATTCAATTTGTGATTCATGATTCAATTCCTGATTTATAATTCATGATTCATGATTCAATTCATGATTCATGATTCATGATTCACGATTCATGATTTGATTCATGATTCATGATTCATGATTCATGATTCAATTCATGATTCATGATTTATGTTTTAATTTATGATTCATGATTCAATTCATGATTCATGATTCATGATTCAATTCATGATTCATTTCATGATTCATGATTCATAATTCATGATTCATGATTCAATTCATGATTCATGATTCATGATTCGATTCATGATTCATGATTCAATTCATGATTCATGTTTCATGATTCAATTCATGATTCATGATTCATGATTCGATTCATGATTCATGATTCAATTCATGATTCATGATTCAATTCATGATTCAATTCATGATTCATGATTCGATTAATGATTTATGATTAAATTCATGATTCATAATTCATGATTCATGATTCAATCTATGATTCATGATTCATGATTCGATTCATGATTCATGATTCAATTCATGATTCATGTTTCATGATTCATGA
This sequence comes from Mixophyes fleayi, assembly GCF_038048845.1. NCBI lineage: Eukaryota > Metazoa > Chordata > Amphibia > Anura > Limnodynastidae > Mixophyes > Mixophyes fleayi. Next base: position 94,751 of record NW_027447060.1, on the reverse strand, counting down.
TTCAATTTGTGATTCATGATTCAATTCATGATTCAATTCCTGATTTATAATTCATGATTCATGATTCAATTCATGATTCATGATTCATGATTCACGATTCATGATTTGATTCATGATTCATGATTCATGATTCATGATTCAATTCATGATTCATGATTTATGTTTTAATTTATGATTCATGATTCAATTCATGATTCATGATTCATGATTCAATTCATGATTCATTTCATGATTCATGATTCATAATTCATGATTCATGATTCAATTCATGATTCATGATTCATGATTCGATTCATGATTCATGATTCAATTCATGATTCATGTTTCATGATTCAATTCATGATTCATGATTCATGATTCATGATTCATGATTCATGATTCAATTCATGATTCGATTCCTGATTAAAATCATGATTCATGATTCAATTCATGATTCATTATTCATGATTCATGATTCAATTCAAGATTCATGATTCATGATTCAAGATTCAATTCATGATTCATGATTCATGATTCAATTCATGATTCAATCATGATTCAATTCATGATTCAATTCGTGATTCATGATTCAATTCATGATTCAATTCATGATTCATGATTTAATTAATGATTTATGACTCAATTCATGATTCAATTCATGATTCATGATTCGATTCATGATTCATCATTTATGATTCAATTCATGATTCATGATTCGATTCATGATTCATGATTCAATTCATGATTCGATTCATGATTCATGATTCAATTCATGATTCATGTTTCATGATTAAATTAATAATTCATGTTTCATGATTCAATTTATGATTCATGATTCATGATTCAATTCATGATTCAATTCATGATTCATAATTCATGATTCATGATTCAATTCATGATTCATGATTCATTTCATGATTCATGATTCATGATTCATGATTCATGATTCGATTCATGATTCATGATTCATTTCATGATTCATGATTCATGATTCATGATTTGATTCATGATTCATGATTCAATTCATGATTCATGATTCATGATTTAATTCAAGATTCATGATTCATGATTCAAGATTCAAATCATGATTCATGATTCATGATTCAATTCATGATTCAATTCATGATTCAATTCGTGATTCATTATTCAATTCCTGATTCAATTCATAATTCATGATTTAATTCAAGATTCATGATTCATGATTCATGATTCAATTTATGATTCATGATTCATGATTCAATTCATGATTCATCATTCAATTCATGATTCAATTCATGATTCATGATTCATGATTCATGATTCAATTCATGATTCATGATTCAATTCATGATTCATAATTCATGATTCATGATTCATGATTCAATTCATGATTCATGATTTATGATTCAATTCATGATTCAATTCATGATTCGATTCCTGATTTAAATCATGATTCATGATTCAATTCATGATTCATGATTCATGATAAATGATTCAATTCAAGATTCATGATTCATGATTCAAGATTCAATTCATGATTCATGATTCATGATTCAATTCATGATTCACTTCATGATTCAATTCGTGATTCATGATTCAATTCATGATTCAATTCATGATTCATGATTCGATTCATGATTCATCATTTATGATTCAATTCATGATTCATGATTCGATTCATGATTCATGATTCAATTCATGATTCATAATTCATGATTCATGATTCAATTCATGATTCATGATTCATTTCATGATTCATGATTTATGATTCATGATTCATGATTCGATTCATGATTCATGATTCATGATTCAATTCATGATTCATGATTCATTCTTCATGATTCATGATTCAATTCATGATTCATGATTCATGATTCAATTCATAATTCAATTTATGATTCATGATTCAATTCATGATTCTATTAATGATTCATGATTCGATTAATGATTCATGATTCAATTTATGATTCAATTCATGATTCATGATTAATGATTCATGATTCATGATTCAATTCATGATTCATATTTCATGATTTATGTTTCAATTAATGATTCATGATTCATGATTCGATTCATGATTCATGATTCAATTCATGATTCATGATTCAATTCATGATTCAATTCATGATTCATGATTCGATTAATGATTTATGATTCAATTCATGATTCATAATTCATGATTCATGATTCAATTCATGATTCATGATTCATGATTCGATTCATGATTCATGATTCAATTCATGATTCATGTTTCATGATTCATGATTCATTTCGTGATTCATGATTCAATTCATGATTCAATTCATGATTCATAATTCATGATTCTTGATTCAATTCCTGATTCATAATTCATGATTCATGATTCAATTCATGATTCATGATTCATTTAATGATTCATGATTCATGATTCACGATTCATGATTTGATTCATGATTCAATTCATGATTCATGTTTTAATTTATGATTCATGATTCATGATTCAATTCATGATTCATGATTCATGATTCAATTCATGATTCATTTCATGAATTATGATTCATGATTCATGATTTAATTCATGATTCATGATTCAATTCATGATTCATGATTCAATTCATGATTCATAATTCATGATTCATGATTCATGATTCAATTCATGATTCATGATTCAATTCATGATTCAATTCATGATTTATGATTCGATTAATGATTTATGATTCAATTAATGATTCAATTCTTGATTCATGATTTAATTCATGATTCATGATTCAATTCATGATTCATGATTCAATTCATGATTCATAATTCATGATTCATGATTCATGATTCAATTCATGATTCATGATTCAATTCATGATTCAATTCATGATTTATGATTTGATTAATGATTTATGATTCAATTCATGATTCAATTCTTGATTCATGATACGATTCATGATTCATGATTCAATTCATGATTCATAATTCATGATTCATGATTCATAATTCATGATTCATGATTCAATTCATGATTCATGATTCATGATTCGATACATGATTCATGATTCAATTCATGATTCATGTTTCATGATTCATTTCATGATTCATGATTCATGATTAACGATCCATGATTCATGATTTGATTCATGATTCATGATTCATGATTCATGGTTCAATTCATGATTCATGATTCATTATTCAATTCATGATTCATGATTCAATTCATGATTCATGATTCATTATTCAATTCATGATTCATGATTCATGATTCATGATTTATGATTCATGATTCAATTCATGATTCATGATTCGATTCATGATTCATGATTCGATTTATGATTTATGATTCATGATTTAATTCATGATTCATGATTCAATTCATGATTCATGATTCATGATTCATGATTCGATTTATGATTCATGATTCGATTCATGATTCATGATTCGATTTATGATTTATCATTCATGATTTAATTCATGATTCATGATTCATGATTCAATTGATGATTCATGATTCATAATTCAATTCATTTTTCAATTCATGATTCATGATTCATGATTCGATTTATTATTCATGATTCATGATTCAATTCATGATTTATGATTCAATTCATGATTCAATTCATGATTCATGATTCAATTCATGATTCAATTCATGATTCATGATTCATGATTCAATTCATGATTCATGATTCAATTCATGATTCATAATTCATGATTCATGATTCATGATTCAATTCATGATTCATGATTTATGATTCAATTCATGATTCAATTCATGATTCATGATTCATGATTCATGATTCAATTCATGATTCATGATTCATGATTCATGATTCATGATTCAATTCATGATTCGATTCCTGATTAAAATCATGATTCATGATTCAATTCATGATTCATTATTCATGATTCATGATTCAATTCAAGATTCATGATTCATGATTCAAGATTCAATTCATGATTCATGATTCATGATTCAATTCATGATTCAATTCATGATTCAATTCATGATTCAATTCGTGATTCATGATTCAATTCATGATTCAATTCATGATTCATGATTTAATTAATGATTTATGACTCAATTCATGATTCAATTCATGATTCATGATTCGATTCATGATTCATCATTTATGATTCAATTCATGATTCATGATTCGATTCATGATTCATGATTCAATTCATGATTCGATTCATGATTCATGATTCAATTCATGATTCATGTTTCATGATTAAATTAATAATTCATGTTTCATGATTCAATTTATGATTCATGATTCATGATTCAATTCATGATTCAATTCATGATTCATAATTCATGATTCATGATTCAATTCATGATTCATGATTCATTTCATGATTCATGATTCATGATTCATGATTCATGATTCGATTCATGATTCATGATTCATTTCATGATTCATGATTCATGATTCATGATTCATGATTCGATTCATGATTCATGATTCAATTCATGATTCATGATTCATGATTCAATTCAAGATTCATGATTCATGATTCAAGATTCAATTCATGATTCATGATTCATGATTCAATTCATGATTCAATTCATGATTCAATTCATGATTCAATTCGTGATTCATGATTCAATTCATGATTCAATTCATGATTCATGATTTAATTAATGATTTATGACTCAATTCATGATTCAATTCATGATTCATGATTCGATTCATGATTCATCATTTATGATTCAATTCATGATTCGATTCATGATTCATGATTCAATTCATGATTCGATTCATGATTCATGATTCAATTCATGATTCATGTTTCATGATTAAATTAATAATTCATGTTTCATGATTCAATTTATGATTCATGATTCATGATTCAATTCATGATTCAATTCATGATTCATAATTCATGATTCATGATTCAATTCATGATTCATGATTCATTTCATGATTCATGATTCATGATTCATGATTCATGATTCGATTCATGATTCATGATTCATTTCATGATTCATGATTCATGATTCATGATTCATGATTCGATTCATGATTCATGATTCATTTCATGATTCATGATTCATGATTCATGATTTGATTCATGATTCATGATTCAATTCATGATTCATGATTCATGATTTAATTCAAGATTCATGATTCATGATTCAAGATTCAAATCATGATTCATGATTCATGATTCAATCATGATTCAATTCATGATTCAATTCGTGATTCATGATTCAATTCCTGATTCAATTCATAATTCATGATTTAATTAATGATTTATGACTCAATTCATGATTCAATTCATGATTCATGATTCGATTCATGATTCATCATTTATGATTCAATTCATGATTCATGATTCGATTCATGATTCATGATTCAATTCATGATTCGATTCATGATTCAATTCATGATTCAATTCATGATTCATAATTCATGATTCATGATTCAATTCATGATTCATGATTCAATTCATGATTTATGATTCAATTCATGATTTATGATTCATGATTCATGATTCGATTCATGATTCATGATTCATGATTCAATTCATGATTCATGATTCATGATTCATGATTCAATTCATGATTCATGATTCATGATTCAATTCATGATTCATGAATCAATTCATGATTCAATTAATGATTCATGATTCGATTAATGATTCATGATTCAATTTATGATTCAATTCATGATTCATGATTAATGATTCATGATTCATGATTCAATTCATGATTCATATTTCATGATTTATGTTTCAATTCATGATTCATGATTCATGATTCGATTCATGATTCATGATTCAATTCATGATTCATGATTCAATTCATGATTTCAATTCATGATTCATGATTCGATTAATGATTTATGATTAAATTCATGATTCATAATTCATGATTCATGATTCAATCTATGATTCATGATTCATGATTCGATTCATGATTCATGATTCAATTCATGATTCATGTTTCATGATTCATGATTCAATTTGTGATTCATGATTCAATTCATGATTCAATTCCTGATTTATAATTCATGATTCATGATTCAATTCATGATTCAATTCATGATTCACGATTAATGATTTGATTCATGATTCATGATTCATGATTCATGATTCAATTCATGATTCATGATTTATGTTTTAATTTATGATTCATGATTCAATTCATGATTCATGATTCATGATTCAATTCATGATTCATTTCATGATTCATGATTCATAATTCATGATTCATGATTCAATTCATGATTCATGATTCATGATTCGATTCATGATTCATGATTCAATTCATGATTCATGTTTCATGATTCAATTCATGATTCATGATTCATGATTCGATTCATGATTCATGATTCAATTCATGATTCATGATTCAATTCATGATTCAATTCATGATTCATGATTCGATTAATGATTTATGATTAAATTCATGATTCATAATTCATGATTCATGATTCAATCTATGATTCATGATTCATGATTCGATTCATGATTCATGATTCAATTCATGATTCATGTTTCATGATTCATGATTCAATTTGTGATTCATGATTCAATTCATGATTCAATTCCTGATTTATAATTCATGATTCATGATTCAATTCATGATTCATGATTCATGATTCACGATTCATGATTTGATTCATGATTCATGATCCATGATTCATGATTCAATTCATGATTCATGATTTATGTTTTAATTTATGATTCATGATTCAATTCATGATTCATGATTAATGATTCAATTCATGATTCATTTCATGATTCATGATTCATAATTCATGATTCATGATTCAATTCATGATTCATGATTCATGATTCGATTCATGATTCATGATTCAATTCATGATTCATGTTTCATGATTCAATTCATGATTCATGATTCATGATTCATGATTCATGATTCATGATTCAATTCATGATTCGATTCCTGATTAAAATCATGATTCATGATTCAATTCATGATTCATTATTCATGATTCATGATTCAATTCAAGATTCATGATTCATGATTCAAGATTCAATTCATGATTCATGATTCATGATTCAATCATGATTCAATTCATGATTCAATTCATGATTCAATTCGTGATTCATGATTCAATTCATGATTCAATTCATGATTCATGATTTAATTAATGATTTATGACTCAATTCATGATTCAATTCATGATTCATGATTCGATTCATGATTCATCATTTATGATTCAATTCATGATTCATGATTCGATTCATGATTCATGATTCAATTCATGATTCGATTCATGATTCATGATTCAATTCATGATTCATGTTTCATGATTAAATTAATAATTCATGTTTCATGATTCAATTTATGATTCATGATTCATGATTCAATTCATGATTCAATTCATGATTCATAATTCATGATTCATGATTCAATTCATGATTCATGATTCATTTCATGATTCATGATTCATGATTCATGATTCATGATTCGATTCATGATTCATGATTCATTTCATGATTCATGATTCATGATTCATGATTCATGATTCATGATTCGATTCATGATTCATGATTCAATTCATGATTCATGATTCATGATTCAATTCAAGATTCATGATTCATGATTCAAGATTCAATTCATGATTCATGATTCATGATTCAATTCATGATTCAATTCATGATTCAATTCATGATTCAATTCGTGATTCATGATTCAATTCATGATTCAATTCATGATTCATGATTTAATTAATGATTTATGACTCAATTCATGATTCAATTCATGATTCATGATTCGATTCATGATTCATCATTTATGATTCAATTCATGATTCGATTCATGATTCATGATTCAATTCATGATTCGATTCATGATTCATGATTCAATTCATGATTCATGTTTCATGATTAAATTAATAATTCATGTTTCATGATTCAATTTATGATTCATGATTCATGATTCAATTCATGATTTAATTCATGATTCATAATTCATGATTCATGATTCAATTCATGATTCATGATTCATTTCATGATTCATGATTCATGATTCATGATTCATGATTCGATTCATGATTCATGATTCATTTCATGATTCATGATTCATGATTCATGATTTGATTCATGATTCATGATTCAATTCATGATTCATGATTCATGATTTAATTCAAGATTCATGATTCATGATTCAAGATTCAAATCATGATTCATGATTCATGATTCAATTCATAATTCAATTCATGATTCAATTCGTGATTCATGATTCAATTCCTGATTCAATTCATAATTCATGATTTAATTAATGATTTATGACTCAATTCATGATTCAATTCATGATTCATGATTCGATCATGATTCATCATTTATGATTCAATTCATGATTCATGATTCGATTCATGATTCATGATTCAATTCATGATTCGATTCATGATTCAATTCATGATTCAATTCATGATTCATAATTCATGATTCATGATTCAATTCATGATTCATGATTCAATTCATGATTTATGATTCAATTCATGATTTATGATTCATGATTCATGATTCATGATTCGATTCATGATTCATGATTCATGATTCAATTCATGATTCATGATTCATGATTCATGATTCAATTCATGATTCATGATTCATGATTCAATTCATGATTCATGATTCAATTCATGATTTATGATTCAATTCATGATTTATGATTCATGATTCATGATTCATGATTCGATTCATGATTCATGATTCATGATTCAATTCATGATTCATGATTCATGATTCATGATTCAATTCATGATTCATGATTCATGATTCAATTCATGATTCATGAATCAATTCATGATTCAATTAATGATTCATGATTCGATTAATGATTCATGATTCAATTTATGATTCAATTCATGATTCATGATTCAATTCATGATTCATATTTCATGATTTATGTTTCAATTCATGATTCATGATTCATGATTCGATTCATGATTCATGATTCAATTCATGATTCATGATTCAATTCATGATTCAATTCATGATTCATGATTCGATTAATGATTTATGATTCATGATTCGATTCATGATTCATGATTCAATTCATGATTCATGTTTCATGATTCATGATTCAATTTGTGATTCATGATTCAATTCATGATTCAATTCCTGATTTATAATTCATGATTCATGATTCAATTCATGATTCATGATTCATGATTCACGATTCATGATTTGATTCATGATTCATGATTCATGATTCATGATTCAATTCATGATTCATGATTTATGTTTTAATTTATGATTCATGATTCAATTCATGATTCATGATTCATGATTCAATTCATGATTCATTTCATGATTCATGATTCATAATTCATGATTCATGATTCAATTCATGATTCATGATTCATGATTCGATTCATGATTCATGATTCAATTCATGATTCATGTTTCATGATTCAATTCATGATTCATGATTCATGATTCGATTCATGATTCATGATTCAATTCATGATTCATGTTTCATGATTCATTTAATGATTCATGATTCACGATTCATGATTCATGATTTGATTCATGATTCATGATTCATGATTCAATTCATGATTTACGATTCATGATTCGATTCATGATTCAATTCATGATTCATGATTCATGATTCAATTCATGATTCATGATTCATTTCATGATTCATGATTCATGATTCATGATTCAATTCATGATTCATGATTCATTTCATGATTCATGATTCATGATTCATGATTCGATTCATGATTCATGAATCATGATTCAATTCATGATTCATGATTCATGATTCATGATTCAATTCATGATTCATGATTCGATTCATGATTCGATTTATGATTTATGATTCATGATTTAATTCATGATTCATGATTCAATTGATGATTCATGATTCATGATTCAATTTATTATTCAATTCATGATTCATGATTCAATTTATGATTCATGATTTATGATTCAATTCATGATTCATGATTCAATTAATGATTTAATTCATGATTCATGATTCATAATTCATGATTCATGATTCATGATTCATTTCATGATTCATGATTCATGATTCAATTCATGATTCATGATTCAATTCATGATTCAATTCATGATTTATGATTCGATTAATGATTTATGATTCAATTCATGATTCAATTCTTGATTCATGATTCGATTCATGATTCATGATTCAATTCATAATTCATAATTCATGATTCATGATTCATAATTCATGATTCATGATTCAATTCATGATTCATGATTGGATTCATGATTCATGATTCATGTTTCATGATTCATTTCATGATTCATGATTCATGATTCGATTCATGATTCATGATTCAATTCATGATTCATAATTCATGATTCATGATTCATAATTCATGATTCATGATTCAATTCATGATTCATGATTCATGATTCGATTCATGATTCATGATTCAATTCATGATTCATGTTTCATGATTCATTTCATGATTCATGATTCATGATTCGATTAATGATTCATGATTCAATTCATGATTCATGTTTCATGATTCATTTCATGATTCATGATTCATGATTCACGATTCATGATTCATGATTTGATTCATGATTCATGATTCATGATTCATGATTCATGATTCATGATTCAATTCATGATTCACGATTCATGATTCGATTCATGATTCAATTCATGATTCATGATTCATGATTCAATTTATGATTCATGATTCATGATTCAATTCATGATTCATGATTCAAATCATGATTCAATTCATGATTAATGATTCATGATTCATAATTCAATTCATGATTAATGATTCGATTCATGAATCATGATTCATGATTCAATTAATGATTCATGATTCATGATTCAATTCATGATTCATGATTCATGATTCATGATTCAATTCATGATTCGATTCCTGATTAAAATCATGATTCATGATTCAATTCATGATTCATGATTCATGTTTCAGTTCATGATTCATGATTGAAATCATGATTCATGATTCAATTCATAATTCAATTCATGATTCATGATTCAATTCATGATTCAATTCATGATTCATGATTGGATTAATGATTCATGATTCGATTCTTGATTCATGATTCAATTCATGATTCATGATTCATGATTCATGATTCAATTCATGAATCATGATTCATGATTTAATTCATGATTCATGATTCATGATTCATGATTCATGATTCATTATTCAATTCATGATTCATGATTCATGATTCAATTTATGATTCATGATTCTTGATTCAATTCATGATTCATGATTCATGATTCAAATCATTATTCAATTCATGATTAATGATTCATGATTCATGATTCAATTCATGATTAATGATTCGATTCATGAATCATGATTCATGATTCAATTAATGATTCATGATTCATGATTCAATTCATGATTCATGATTCATGATTCATGATTCAATTCATGATTCAATTATTGATTCATGATTCATGATTCATGATTCAATTCATGAATCATGATTCATGACTTAATTCATGATTCATGATTCATGATTCATGATTCATGATTCATTATTCAATTCATGATTCATGATTCATGGTTCAATTCATTATTCATGATTCATTATTCAATTCATGATTCATGATTCATGATTCATGATTCATGATTTAATTTATGATTCATGATTCATGATTCAATTCATGATTCATGATTCAATTCATGATTCATGATTTAATTCATGATTCAATTCATGATTCATGATTTGATTAATGATTTATGATTCAATTCATGATTCAATTCTTGATTCATGATTCGATTCATGATTCATGATTCAATTCTCGATTCATAATTCATTATTCATGATTCAATTCATGATTCATGATTCATGATTCGATTCATGATTCATGATTCAATTCATGATTCATGTTTCATGATTCATGATTCAATTCATGATTCATGATTCAATTTATGATTCAATTCATGATTCATAATTCATGATTCTTGATTCAATTCCTGATTCATAATTCATGATTCATGATTCAATTCATGATTCATGATTCATTTCATGATTCATGATTCATGATTCATGATTCATGATTCATGATTTGATTCATGATTCATGATTCATGATTCATGATTCAATTCATGATTCACGATTCATGATTCGATTCATGATTCAATTCATGATTCATGATTCATGATTCAATTCATGATTCATGATTCATTTCATGATTCATGATTCATGATTCATGATTCAATTCATGATTCATGATTCATTTCATGATTCATGATTCATGATTCATGATTCGATTCATGATTCATGAATCATGATTCAATTCATGATTCATGATTCATGATTCAATTCATGATTCATGATTCATTTCATGATTCATGATTCATGATTCATGATTCATGATTTGATTCATGATTCATGATTCATGATTCATGATTCAATTCATGATTTACGATTCATGATTCGATTCATGATTCAATTCATGATTCATGATTCATGATTCAATTCATGATTCATGATTCATTTCATGATTCATGATTCATGATTCATGATTCAATTCATGATTCATGATTCATTTCATGATTCATGATTCATGATTCATGATTCGATTCATGATTCATGAATCATGATTCAATTCATGATTCATGATTCATGATTCATGATTCAATTCATGATTCATGATTCGATTCATGATTCGATTTATGATTTATGATTCATGATTTAATTCATGATTCATGATTCAATTGATGATTCATGATTCATGATTCAATTTATTATTCAATTCATGATTCATGATTCAATTTATGATTCATGATTTATGATTCAATTCATGATTCATGATTCAATTAATGATTTAATTCATGATTCATGATTCATAATTCATGATTCATGATTCATGATTCATTTCATGATTCATGATTCATGATTCAATTCATGATTCATGATTCAATTCATGATTCAATTCATGATTTATGATTCGATTAATGATTTATGATTCAATTCATGATTCAATTCTTGATTCATGATTCGATTCATGATTCATGATTCAATTCATGATTCATAATTCATGATTCATGATTCATAATTCATGATTCATGATTCAATTCATGATTCATGATTCATGATTGGATTCATGATTCATGATTCAATTCATGATTCATGTTTCATGATTCATTTCATGATTCATGATTCATGATTCAATTCATGATTCATGATTCAATTCATGATTCATAATTCATGATTCATGATTCATAATTCATGATTCATGATTCAATTCATGATTCATGATTCATGATTCGATTCATGATTCATGATTCAATTCATGATTCATGTTTCATGATTCATTTCATGATTCATGATTCATGATTCGATTAATGATTCATGATTCAATTCATGATTCATGTTTCATGATTCATTTCATGATTCATGATTCATGATTCACGATTCATGATTCATGATTTGATTCATGATTCATGATTCATGATTCATGATTCATGATTCAATTCATGATTCACGATTCATGATTCGATTCATGATTCAATTCATGATTCATGATTCATGATTCAATTTATGATTCATGATTCATGATTCAATTCATGATTCATGATTCAAATCATGATTCAATTCATGATTAATGATTCATGATTCATAATTCAATTCATGATTAATGATTCGATTCATGAATCATGATTCATGATTCAATTAATGATTCATGATTCATGATTCAATTCATGATTCATGATTCATGATTCATGATTCAATTCATGATTCGATTCCTGATTAAAATCATGATTCATGATTCAATTCATGATTCATGATTCATGTTTCAGTTCATGATTCATGATTGAAATCATGATTCATGATTCAATTCATAATTCAATTCATGATTCATGATTCAATTCATGATTCAATTCATGATTCATGATTGGATTAATGATTCATGATTCGATTCATGATTCATGATTCAATTCATGATTCATGATTCATGATTCATGATTCAATTCATGAATCATGATTCATGATTTAATTCATGATTCATGATTCATGATTCATGATTCATGATTCATTATTCAATTCATGATTCATGATTCATGATTCAATTTATGATTCATGATTCTTGATTCAATTCATGATTCATGATTCATGATTCAAATCATTATTCAATTCATGATTAATGATTCATGATTCATGATTCAATTCATGATTAATGATTCGATTCATGAATCATGATTCATGATTCAATTAATGATTCATGATTCATGATTCAATTCATGATTCATGATTCATGATTCATGATTCAATTCATGATTCAATTATTGATTCATGATTCATGATTCATGATTCAATTCATGAATCATGATTCATGACTTAATTCATGATTCATGATTCATGATTCATGATTCATGATTCATTATTCAATTCATGATTCATGATTCATGGTTCAATTCATTATTCATGATTCATTATTCAATTCATGATTCATGATTCATGATTTAATTCATGATTCATGATTCATGATTTAATTTATGATTCATGATTCATGATTCAATTCATGATTCATGATTCAATTCATGATTCATGATTCAATTCATGATTCAATTCATGATTCATGATTTGATTAATGATTTATGATTCAATTCATGATTCAATTCTTGATTCATGATTCGATTCATGATTCATGATTCAATTCATGATTCATAATTCATGATTCATGATTCAATTCATGATTCATGATTCATGATTCGATTCATGATTCATGATTCAATTCATGATTCATGTTTCATGATTCATGATTCGATTCATGATTCATGATTCAATTCTCGATTCATAATTCATTATTCATGATTCAATTCATGATTCATGATTCATGATTCGATTCATGATTCATGATTCAATTCATGATTCATGTTTAATGATTCATGATTCAATTCATGATTCATGATTCAATTTATGATTCAATTCATGATTCATAATTCATGATTCTTGATTCAATTCCTGATTCATAATTCATGATTCATGATTCAATTCATGATTCATGATTCATTTCATGATTCATGATTCATGATTCATGATTCATGATTCATGATTTGATTCATGATTCATGATTCATGATTCATGATTCAATTCATGATTCACGATTCATGATTCGATTCATGATTCATGATTCGATTTATGATTTATGATTCATGATTTAATTCATGATTCATGATTCATGATTCAATTGATGATTCATGATTCATGATTCAATTCATGATTCAATTCATGATTCATGATTCAATTTATGATTCATGATTCATAATTCAATTCATGATTCATGATTCATGATTCATGATTCATGATTCATGATTCAAATCATGATTCAATTCATGATTCATGATTCATGATTCATGATTCAATTCATGATTCATGATTCAAATCATGATTCATGATTCAATTCATGATTCATAATTCATGATTAATAATTCATGATTCAATTCATGATTAATGATTCGATTCATGAATCATGATTCATGATTCAAATAATGATTCATGATTCATGATTCAATTCATGATTCATGATTCATGATTCATGATTCAATTCATGATTCAATTAATGATTCATGATTCATGATTCATGATTCATGATTCAATTAATGATTCATGATTCAATTCATGATTGATGATTCTGTTCATGATTCATTATTCAATTCATGATTCGATTCCTGATTAAAATCATGATTCATGATTCAATTCATGATTCATGGTTCAATTCATGATTCATGATTCAAATCATGATTCATGAATTATGATTCAATTCATGATTCAATTCATAATTCAATTCATGATTCATGATTCAATTCATGATTCAATTCATGATTCATGATTCGAATAATGATTCATGATTCGATTCATGATTCATGATTCAATTCATGATTCATGATTCATGATTCATGATTCAATTCATGAATCATTATTCATGATTCGATTCATGATTCATTATTCAATTTATGATTCATGATTCATTATTCAATTCATGATTCATGATTCATGGTTCAATTCATGATTCATGATTCATTATTCAATTAATGATTCATGATTCAATTCATGATTTATGATTCATGATTCATGATTCAATTCATGATTTATGATTCATGATTCATGATTCATTTCATGATTCATGATTCATGATTCATGATTCATGATTCGATTCATGATTCATGATTCATGATTTATTATTCATGATTCGATTCATGATTCATGATTCATGATTCAATTCATGATCCATGATTCACGATTCATGATTCAATTCATGATTCATGATTCATGATTCGATTCATGATTCATGATTCAATTTATGATTTATGATTCATGATTTAATTCATGATTCAATTCATGATCCATGATTCACGATTCATGATTCAATTCATGATTCATGATTCGATTCATGATTCATGATTCAATTTATGATTTATGATTCATGATTTAATTCATGATTCATGATTCATGATTCAATTGATGATTCATGATTCATGATTCAAATTCATTATTCAATACATGATTCATGATTCATGATTCAATTTATGATTCATGATTCATAATTCATGATTCATGATTCATGATTCAATTCATGATTCATGATTTATGATTCAATTCATGATTCAATTCAAGATTCATGATTCGTGATTCATGATTCAATTAATGATTCATGATTCAATTCATGATTCATGATTCAATTCATGATTCATGATTCAATTCATGATTCTATTCCTGATTAAAATCATGATTCATGATTCATGATTCATGATTCGATTCATGATTCATGATTCATGATTTATTATTCATGATTCGATTCTTGATTCATGATTCATGATTCAATTCATGATCCATGATTCACGATTCATGATTCAATTCATGATTCATGATTCATGATTCGATTCATGATTCATGATTCAATTTATGATTTATGATTCATGATTTAATTCATGATTCAATTCATGATCCATGATTCACGATTCATGATTCAATTCATGATTCATGATTCATGATTCGATTCATGATTCATGATTCAATTTATGATTTATGATTCATGATTTAATTCATGATTCATGATTCAATTGATGATTCATGATTCATGATTCAAATTCATTATTCAATACATGATTCATGATTCAATTTATGATTCAATTTATGATTCATGATTCATAATTCATGATTCATGATTCATGATTCAATTCATGATTCATGATTTATGATTCAATTCATGATTCAATTCAAGATTCATGATTCGTGATTCATGATTCAATTAATGATTCATGATTCAATTCATGATTCATGATTCAATTCATGATTCATGATTCAATTCATGATTCGATTCCTGATTAAAATCATGATTCATGATTCAATTCATGATTCATGATTCATGATTCATGATTCAATTCAAGATTCATGATTCATGATTCATGATTCAATTCATGATTCATGATTCATGATTCAATTCATGATTCATGATTCATGATTCATGATTCATGATTCAATTCAAGATTTATGATTCATGATTCATGATTCAATTCATGATTTATGATTCAATTCATAATTCATGATTCATGATTCAATTCATGATTCAATTCATGATTCAATTCGTGATTCATGATTCAATTCATGATTCAATTCATGATTCATGATTTGATTAATGATTTATATTCAATTCATGATTCAATTCATGATTCATGATTCGATTCATGATTCATGATTCATGATTCAATTTATGATTCATGATTTGATTCATGATTCATGATTCAATTCATGATTCATGATTCTTGATTCGATTCATGATTCATGACTCAATTCATGATTGATGTTTCATGATTAAATTCATGATTCATGATTCATGATTCAATTAATGATTCGTGATTCATGATTCAATTCATGATTCGTGATTCATGATTCAATTCATGATTCAATTCATGATTCATAATTCATGATTTAATTCATGATTCATACTTCATGATTCATGATTCATGATTCATTTCATGATTCATGATTCATGATTCATGATTCAATTCATGATTCATGATTCAATTTATGATTTATGATTCATGATTCATGATTCAATTCATGATTCATGATTCAATTCATGATTCATGATTCATGATTTGATTCATGATTCATGATTTGATTTATGATTTATGATTCATGATTTAATTCATGATTCATGATTCATGATTCAATTGATGATTCATGATTCAATTCATGATTCAATTCATGATTTATGATTCATGATTTAATTTATGATTTATGATTCATGATTCAATTCATGATTCATGATTCATGATTCAATTCATGATTAATGATTCAATTCATGATTCGATTCCTGATTAAAATCATGATTCATGATTCAATTCATGATTCATGATTCATGTTTCAGTTCATGATTCATGATTGAAATCATGATTCATGATTCAATTCATGATTCAATTCATAATTCAATTCATGATTCATGATTCAATTCATGATTCAATTCATGATTCATGATTGGATTAATGATTCATGATTCGATTCATGATTCATGATTCAATTCATGATTCATGATTCATGATTCATGATTCAATTCATGAATCATGATTCATGATTTAATTCATGATTCATGATTCATGATTCATGATTCATGATTCATTATTCAATTCATGATTCATGATTCATGATTCAATTTATGATTCATGATTCTTGATTCAATTCATGATTCATGATTCATGATTCAAATCATTATTCAATTCATGATTAATGATTCATGATTCATGATTCAATTCATGATTAATGATTCAATTCATGAATCATGATTCATGATTCAATTAATGATTCATGATTCATGATTCAATTCATGATTCATGATTCATGATTCATGATTCAATTCATGATTCAATTATTGATTCATGATTCATGATTCATGATTCATGATTCAATTCATGAATCATGATTCATGATTTAATTCATGATTCATGATTCATGATTCATTATTCAATTCATGATTCATGATTCATGGTTCAATTCATTATTCATGATTCATTATTCAATTCATGATTCATGATTCATGATTTAATTCATGATTCATGATTTAATTTATGATTCATGATTCATGATTCAATTCATGATTCATGATTCATGATTTGATTAATGATTTATGATTCAATTCATGATTCAATTCTTGATTTATGATTCGATTCATGATTCATGATTCAATTCATGATTCATAATTCATGATTCATGATTCAATTCATGATTCATGATTCATGATTCGATTCATGATTCATGATTCAATTCATGAATAATGTTTCATGATTCATGATTCAATTCATGATTCATGATTCAATTCATGATTCAATTCATGATTCATAATTCATGATTCAATTCATGATTCATAATTCATGATTCTTGATTCAATTCCTGATTCATAATTCATGATTCATGATTCAATTCATGATTCATGATTCATTTCATGATTCATGATTTATGATTCACGATTCATGATTCATGATTTGATTCATGATTCATGATTCATGATTCAATTCATGATTCACGATTCATGATTCGATTCATGATTCATGATTCGATTTATGATTTATGATTCATGATTTAATTCATGATTCATGATTCATGATTCATTTGATGATTCATGATTCATGATTCAATTCATGATTCAATTCATGATTCATGATTCAATTTATGATTCATGATTCATAATTCAATTCATGCTTCATGATTCATGATTCATGATTCAAATCATGATTCAATTCATGATTCATGATTCATGATTCATGATTCAATTCATGAATCATGATTCAAACCATGATTCATGATTCAATTCATGATTCATAATTCATGATTAATTATTCATGATTCAATTCATGATTAATGATTCGATTCATGAATCATGATTCATGATTCAAATAATGATTCATGATTCATGATTCAATTCATGATTCATGATTCATGATTCATGATTCAATTCATGATTCAATTAATGATTCATGATTCATGATTCATGATTCATGATTCAATTAATGATTCATGATTCAATTCATGATTGATGATTCTGTTCATGATTCATGATTCAATTCATGATTCGATTCCTGATTAAAATCATGATTCATGATTCAATTCATGATTCATGATTCATGGTTCAATTCATGATTCATGATTCAAATCATGATTCATGATTTATGATTCAATTCATGATTCAATTCATAATTCAATTCATGATTCATGATTCAATTCATGATTCAATTCATGATTCATGATTCGAATAATGATTCATGATTCGATTCATGATTCATGATTCAATTCATGATTCATGATTCATGATTCATGATTCAATTCATGAATCATTATTCATGATTCGATTCATGATTCATTATTCAATTTATGATTCATGATTCATTATTCAATTCATGATTCATGATTCATGGTTCAATTCATGATTCATTATTCAATTAATGATTCATGATTCAATTCATGATTTATGATTCATGATTCATGATTCAATTCATGATTTATGATTCATGATTCATGATTCATTTCATGATTCATGATTCATGATTTAATTCATGATTCATGATTCATGATTCATGATTCATGATTCAATTCATGATCCATGATTCACGATTCATGATTCAATTCATGATTCATGATTCATGATTCGATTCATGATTCATGATGCAATTTATGATTTATGATTCATGATTTAATTCATGATTCATGATTCATGATTCAATTGATGATTCATGATTCATGATTCAAATTCATTATTCAATACATGATTCATGATTCATGATTCAATTTATGATTCATGATTCATAATTCATGATTCATGATTCAATTCATGATTCATGATTTATGATTCAATTCATGATTCAATTCAAGATTCATGATTCGTGATTCATGATTCAATTAATGATTCATGATTCAATTCATGATTCATGATTCAATTCATGATTCATGATTCAATTCATGATTCGATTCCTGATTAAAATCATGATTCATGATTCAATTCATGATTCATGATTCAATTCAAGATTCATGATTCATGATTCATGATTCAATTCATGATTCATGATTCATGATTCAATTCATGATTCATGATTCATGATTCAATTCAAGATTTATGATTCATGATTCATGATTCAATTCATGATTCATGATTCATGATTCAATTCATAATTCATGATTCATGATTCAATTCATGATTTAATTCATGATTCAATTCGTGATTCATGATTCAATTCATGATTCAATTCATGATTCATGATTTGATTAATGATTTATATTCAAGTCATGATTCAATTCATGATTTATGATTCGATTCATGATTCATGATTCATGATTCAATTTATGATTCATGATTCGATTCATGATTCATGATTCAATTCATGATTCATGATTCTTGATTCGATTCATGATTCATGATTCAATTCATGATTCATGTTTCATGATTAAATTCATGATTCATGATTCATGATTCAATTAATGATTCGTGATTCATGATTCAATTCATGATTCGTGATTCATGATTCAATTCATGATTCAATTCATGATTTAATTCATGATTCATACTTCATGATTCATGATTCATTTCATGATTCATGATTCATGATTCATGATTCAATTCATGATTCAATTCATGATTTATGATTCATGATTCATGATTCAATTCATGATTCATGATTCATGATTTGATTCATGATTCATGATTTGATTTATGATTTATGATTCATGATTTAATTCATGATTCATGATTCATGATTCAATTGATGATTCATGAT
The DNA here is from genome assembly GCF_038048845.1 of Mixophyes fleayi. Taxonomy (NCBI): domain Eukaryota; kingdom Metazoa; phylum Chordata; class Amphibia; order Anura; family Limnodynastidae; genus Mixophyes; species Mixophyes fleayi. The sequence goes on along the minus strand of NW_027447060.1, from coordinate 73,101 downwards.
TCAATTCATGATTCAATTCATGATTTATGATTCATGATTTAATTTATGATTTATGATTCATGATTCAATTCATGATTCATGATTCATGATTCAATTCATGATTCATGATTCAATTCATGATTCATAATTCATGATTCATGATTGAATTCATGATTAATGATTCATTATTCAATTCATGATTCATGATTCATGATTCAATTCATAATTCATGATTCATGGTTCAATTCATGATTTATGATTCATTATTCAATTCATGATTCATGATTCATGATTCAATTCATGATTCACGATTCATGATTCAATTCATGATTCATGATTCCTGATTCCTGATTCATGATTCATGATTCAATTCATGATTCATGATTCATGATTCAATTCATGATTCATGATTCATTTCATGATTCATGATTCATGATTCATGATTCATGATTCAATTAATGATTCATGATTCATTTCATGATTCATGATTCATGATTCATGATTCGATTCATGATTCATGAATAAGGATTCAATTCATGATTCATGATTCATGATTCATGATTCAATTGATGATTCATGATTCGATTTATGATTTATGATTCATGATTTAATTCATGATTCATGATTCAATTGATGATTCATGATTCATGATTCAATTCATTATTCAATTCATGATTCATGATTCATGATTCAATTTATGATTCATGATTTATGATTCAATTCATGATTCATGATTCAATTAATGATTTAATTCATGATTCATGATTCATAATTCATGATTCATGATTCATGATTCATTTCATGATTCATGATTCATGATTCATGATTTAATTCATGATTCATGATTCAATTCATGATTCATGATTCAATTCATGATTCATGATTCAATTCATGATTCAATTCATGATTTATGATTCGATTAATGATTTATGATTCAATTCATGATTCAATTCTTGATTCATGATTCGTTTCATGATTCATGATTCAATTCATGATTCATAATTCATGATTCATGATTCATAATTCATGATTCATGATTCAATTCATGATTCATGATTCATGATTCGATTCATGATTCATGATTCAATTCATGATTCATGTTTCATGATTCATTTCATGATTCATGATTCATGATTCGATTAATGATTCATGATTCAATTCATGATTCATGTTTCATGATTCATTTCATGATTCATGATTCATGATTCACGATTCATGATTCATGATTCAATTCATGATTCACGATTCATGATTCGATTCATGATTCAATTCATGATTCATGATTCATGATTCAATTTATGATTCATGATTCATGATTCAATTCATGATTCATGATTCATGATTCAAATCATGATTCAATTCATGATTAATGATTCATGATTCATAATTCAATTCATGATTAATGATTCGATTTATGAATCATGATTCATGATTTAATTAATGATTCATGATTCATGATTCAATTCATGATTCATGATTCATGATTCATGATTCAATTCATGATTCAATTAATGATTCATGATTCATGATTCATGATTCATGATTCAATTAATGATTCATGATTCAAATCATGATTCATGATTCAATTCATGATTCATGATTCAATTCATGATTCGATTCCTGATAAAAATCATGATTCATGATTCAATTCATGATTCATGATTCATGTTTCAGTTCATGATTCATGATTGAAATCATGATTCAATTCATGATTCAATTCATAATTCAATTCATGATTCATGATTCAATTCATGATTCAATTCATGATTCATGATTGGATTAATGATTCATGATTCGATTCATGATACATGAATCAATTCATGATTCATGATTCATGATTCATGATTCAATTCATAAATCATGATTCATGATTTAATTCATGATTCATGATTCATGATTCATGATTCATTATTCAATTCATGATTCATGATTCATGGTTCATTTCATTATTCATGATTCATTATTCAATTCATGATTCATGATTCATGGTTCATTTCATTATTCATGATTCATTATTCAATTCATGATTCATGATTCATGATTTAATTCATGATTCATGATTCATGATTCATGATTCATGATTCATGATTCAATTCATGATTCATGATTCAATTCATGATTCATGATTCATGATTCAATTCATGATTCAATTCTTGATTCATGATTCGATTCATGATTCATGATTCAATTCATGATTCATAATTCATGATTCATGATTCAATTCATGATTCATGATTCATGATTCGATTCATGATTCATGATTCAATTCATGATTCATGTTTCATGATTCATGATTCATGATTCAATTTATGATTCATAATTCATGATTCAATTCATGATTCATGATTCATGATTCAATTCATGATTCATGATTCATGATTCAATTCATGATTCGTGATTCATGATTCAATTCATGATTCAATTCATGATTTAATTCATGATTCATACTTCATGATTCATGATTCATGATTCATTTCATGATTCATGATTCATGATTCATGATTCAATTCATGATTCAATTCATGATTTATGATTCATGATTCATGATTCAATTCATGATTCATGATTCATGATTTGATTCATGATTCATGATTTGATTTATGATTTATGATTCATGATTTAATTCATGATTCATGATTCATGATTCAATTGATGATTCATGATTCAATTCATGATTCAATTCATGATTTATGATTCATGATTTAATTTATGATTTATGATTCATGATTCAATTCATGATTCATGATTCATGATTCAATTCATGATTCAATTCATGATTCATGATTCAATTCATGATTCATGATTGAATTCATGATTCATAATTCATGATTCATGATTGAATTCATGATTAATGATTCATTATTCAATTCATGATTCATGATTCATGATTCAATTCATAATTCATGATTCATGGTTCAATTCATGATTTATGATTCATTATTCAATTCATGATTCATGATTCATGATTCAATTCATGATTCACGATTCATGATTCAATTCATGATTCATGATTCCTGATTCCTGATTCATGATTCATGATTCAATTCATGATTCATGATTCATGATTCAATTCATGATTCATGATTCATTTCATGATTCATGATTCATGATTCATGATTCATGATTCAATTCATGATTCATGATTCATTTCATGATTCATGATTCATGATTCATGATTCGATTCATGATTCATGAATCATGATTCAATTCATGATTCATGATTCATGATTCATGATTCAATTGATGATTCATGATTCGATTTATGATTTATGATTCATGATTTAATTCATGATTCATGATTCAATTGATGATTCATGATTCATGATTCAATTCATTATTCAATTCATGATTCATGATTCATGATTCAATTTATGATTCATGATTTATGATTCAATTCATGATTCATGATTCAATTAATGATTTAATTCATGATTCATGATTCATAATTCATGATTCATGATTCATGATTCATTTCATGATTCATGATTCAATTCATGATTCATGATTCAATTCATGATTCATGATTCAATTCATGATTCAATTCATGATTTATGATTCGATTAATGATTTATGATTCAATTCATGATTCAATTCTTGATTCATGATTCGATTCATGATTCATGATTCAATTCATGATTCATAATTCATGATTCATGATTCATAATTCATGATTCATGATTCAATTCATGATTCATGATTCATGATTCGATTCATGATTCATGATTCAATTCATGATTCATGTTTCATGATTCATTTCATGATTCATGATTCATGATTCGATTAATGATTCATGATTCAATTCATGATTCATGTTTCATGATTCATTTCATGATTCATGATTCATGATTCACGATTCATGATTCATGATTCAATTCATGATTCACGATTCATGATTCGATTCATGATTCAATTCATGATTCATGATTCATGATTCAATTTATGATTCATGATTCATGATTCAATTCATGATTCATGATTCATGATTCAAATCATGATTCAATTCATGATTAATGATTCATGATTCATAATTCAATTCATGATTAATGATTCGATTTATGAATCATGATTCATGATTTAATTAATGATTCATGATTCATGATTCAATTCATGATTCATGATTCATGATTCATGATTCAATTCATGATTCAATTAATGATTCATGATTCATGATTCATGATTCATGATTCAATTAATGATTCATGATTCAAATCATGATTCATGATTCAATTCATGATTCATGATTCAATTCATGATTCGATTCCTGATTAAAATCATGATTCATGATTCAATTCATGATTCATGATTCATGTTTCAGTTCATGATTCATGATTGAAATCATGATTCAATTCATGATTCAATTCATAATTCAATTCATGATTCATGATTCAATTCATGATTCAATTCATGATTCATGATTGGATTAATGATTCATGATTCGCTTCATGATACATGAATCAATTCATGATTCATGATTCATGATTCATGATTCAATTCATAAATCATGATTCATGATTTAATTCATGATTCATGATTCATGATTCATGATTCATTATTCAATTCATGATTCATGATTCATGGTTCATTTCATTATTCATGATTCATTATTCAATTCATGATTCATGATTCATGGTTCATTTCATTATTCATGATTCATTATTCAATTCATGATTCATGATTCATGATTTAATTCATGATTCATGATTCATGATTCATGATTCATGATTCATGATTCATGATTCAATTCATGATTCATGATTCAATTCATGATTCATGATTCATGATTCAATTCATTATTCAGTTCTTGATTCATGATTCGATTCATGATTCATGATTCAATTCATGATTCATAATTCATGATTCATGATTCAATTCATGATTCATGATTCATGATTCGATTCATGATTCATGATTCAATTCATGATTCATGTTTCATGATTCATGATTCAATTCATGATTCATGATTCAATTCATGATTCAATTCATGATTCATAATTCATGATTCTTGATTCAATTCCTGATTCATAATTCATGATTCATGATACAATTCATGATTCATGATACAATTCATGATTCATGATTCATTTCATGATTCATGATTCATGATTCAATTCATAATTCATGATTCATGATTCAATTCATGATTCAATTCATGATTCAATTCGTGATTCATGATTTAATTCATGATTCAATTCATGATTCATGATTTGATTAATGATTTATATTCAATTCATGATTCAATTCATGATTCATGATTCGATTCATGATTCATGATTCATGATTCAATTTATGATTCATGATTCGATTCATGATTCATGATTCAATTCATGATTCATGATTCTTGATTCGATTCATGATTCATGACTCAATTCATGATTTATGTTTCATGATTAAATTCATGATTCATGATTCATGATTCAATTAATGATTCGTGATTCATGATTCAATTCATGATTCGTGATTCATGATTCAATTCATGATTCAATTCATGATTCATAATTCATGATTTAATTCATGATTCATACTTCATGATTCATGATTCATGATTCAATTCATGATTCATGATTCAATTCATGATTTATGATTCATGATTCATGATTCAATTCATGATTCATGATTCATGATTTGATTCATGATTCATGATTTGATTTATGATTTATGATTCATGATTTAATTCATGATTCATGATTCATGATTCAATTGATGATTCATGATTCAATTCATGATTCAATTCATGATTTATGATTCATGATTTAATTTATGATTTATGATTCATGATTCAATTCATGATTCATGATTCATGATTCAATTAATGATTCATGATTCAATTCATGATTAATGATTCAATTCATGATTCATGATTCAATTCATGATTCGATTCCTGATTAAAATCATGATTCATGATTCAATTCATGATTCATGATTCATGTTTCAGTTCATGATTCATGATTGAAATCATGATTCATGATTCAATTCATGATTCAATTCATAATTCAATTCATGATTCATGATTCAATTCATGATTCAATTCATGATTCATGATTGGATTAATGATTCATGATTCGATTCATGATTCATGATTCAATTCATGATTCATGATTCATGATTCATGATTCAATTCATGAATCATGATTCATGATTTAATTCATGATTCAATTCATGATCCATGATTCACGATTCATGATTTAATTCATGATTCATGATTCATGATTCGATTCATGATTCATGATGCAATTTATGATTTATGATTCATGATTTAATTCATGATTCATGATTCATGATTCAATTGATGATTCATGATTCATGATTCAAATTCATTATTCAATACATGATTCAATTTATGATTCATGATTCATAATTCATGATTCATGATTCATGATTCAATTCATGATTCATGATTTATGATTCAATTCATGATTCAATTCAAGATTCATGATTCGTGATTCATGATTCAATTAATGATTCATGATTCAATTCATGATTCATGATTCAATTCATGATTCATGATTCAATTCATGATTCGATTCCTGATTAAAATCATGATTCATGATTCAATTCATGATTCATGATTCATGATTCATGATTCAATTCAAGATTCATGATTCATGATTCATGATTCAATTCATGATTCATGATTCATGATTCAATTCATGATTCATGATTCAATTCAAGATTTATGATTCATGATTCATGATTCAATTCATGATTCATGATTCATGATTCAATTCATAATTCATGATTCATGATTCAATTCATGATTTAATTCATGATTCAATTCGTGATTTATGATTCAATTCATGATTCAATTCATGATTCATGATTTGATTAATGATTTATATTCAATTCATGATTCAATTCATGATTTATGATTCGATTCATGATTCATGATTCATGATTCAATTTATGATTCATGATTCGATTCATGATTCATGATTCAATTCATGATTCATGATTCTTGATTCGATTCATGATTCATGACTCAATTCATGATTCATGTTTCATGATTAAATTCATGATTCATGATTCATGATTCAATTAATGATTCGTGATTCATGATTCAATTCATGATTCGTGATTCATGATTCAATTCATGATTCAATTCATGATTTAATTCATGATTCATACTTCATGATTCATGATTCATGATTCATTTCATGATTCATGATTCATGATTCATGATTCAATTCATGATTCAATTCATGATTTATGATTCATGATTCATGATTCAATTCATGATTCATGATTCATGATTTGATTCATGATTCATGATTTGATTTATGATTTATGATTCATGATTTAATTCATGATTCATGATTCATGATTCAATTGATGATTCATGATTCAATTCATGATTCAATTCATGATTTATGATTCATGATTTAATTTATGATTTATGATTCATGATTCAATTCATGATTCATGATTCATGATTCAATTCATGATTCAATTCATGATTCATGATTCAATTCATGATTCATGATTCAATTCATGATTCATAATTCATGATTCATGATTGAATTCATGATTAATGATTCATTATTCAATTCATGATTCATGATTCATGATTCAATTCATAATTCATGATTCATGGTTCAATTCATGATTTATGATTCATTATTTAATTCATGATTCATGATTCATGATTCAATTCATGATTCACGATTCATGATTCAATTCATGATTCATGATTCCTGATTCATGATTCATGATTCAATTCATGATTCATGATTCATGATTCAATTCATGATTCATGATTCATTTCATGATTCATGATTCATGATTCATGATTCATGATTCAATTCATGATTCATGAATCATTTCATGATTCATGATTCATGATTCATGATTCATGATTCGATTCATGATTCATGAATCATGATTCAATTCATGATTCATGATTCATGATTCATGATTCAATTGATGATTCATGATTCGATTTATGATTTATGATTCATGATTTAATTCATGATTCATGATTCAATTGATGATTCATGATTCATGATTCAATTCATTATTCAATTCATGATTCATGATTCATGATTCAATTTATGATTCATGATTTATGATTCAATTCATGATTCATGATTCAATTAATGATTTAATTCATGATTCATAATTCATGATTCATGATTCATGATTCATTTCATGATTCATGATTCATGATTCATGATTTAATTCATGATTCATGATTCAATTCATGATTCATGATTCAATTCATGATTCATGATTCATGATTCAATTCATGATTCATGATTCGATTAATGATTTATGATTCAATTCATGATTCAATTCTTGATTCATGATTCGATTCATGATTCATGATTCAATTCATGATTCATAATTCATGATTCATGATTCATAATTCATGATTCATGATTCAATTCATGATTCATGATTCATGATTCGATTCATGATTCATGATTCAATTCATGATTCATGTTTCATGATTCATTTCATGATTCATGATTCATAATTCGATTAATGATTCATGATTCAATTCATGATTCATGTTTCATGTTTCATTTCATGATTCATGATTCATGATTCACGATTCATGATTCATGATTCAATTCATGATTCACGATTCATGATTCGATTCATGATTCAATTCATGATTCATGATTCATGATTCAATTTATGATTCATGATTCATGATTCAATTTATGATTCATGATTCATGATTCAATTCATGATTCATGATTCATGATTCAAATCATGATTCAATTCATGATTAATGATTCATGATTCATAATTCAATTCATGATTAATGATTCGATTCATGAATCATGATTCATGATTTAATTAATGATTCATGATTCATGATTCAATTCATGATTCATGATTCATGATTCATGATTCAATTCATGATTCAATTAATGATTCATGATTCATGATTCATGATTCAATTCATGATTCATGATTCAAATCATGATTCATGATTCAATTCATGATTCATGATTCAATTCATGATTCGATTCCTGATTAAAATCATGATTCATGATTCAATTCATGATTCATGATTCATATTTCAGTTCATGATTCATGATTGAAATCATGATTCAATTCATGATTCAATTCATAATTCAATTCATGATTCATGATTCAATTCATGATTCAATTCATGATTCATGATTGGATTAATGATTCATGATTCGATTCATGATACATGAATCAATTCATGATTCATGATTCATGATTCATGATTCAATTCATAAATCATGATTCATGATTTAATTCATGATTCATGATTCATGATTCATGATTCATTATTCAATTCATGATTCATGATTCATGGTTCATTTCATTATTCATGATTCATTATTCAATTCATGATTCATGATTCATGGTTCATTTCATTATTCATGATTCATTATTCAATTCATGATTCATGATTCATGATTTAATTCATGATTCATGATTCATGATTCATGATTCATGATTCATGATTCAATTCATGATTCATGATTCAATTCATGATTCATGATTCATGATTCATGATTCAATTCATGATTCATGATTCATGATTCAATTCATGATTCAATTCATGATTCATGATTTGATTAATGATTTATGATTCAATTCATGATTCAATTCTTGATTCATGATTCGATTCATGATTCATGATTCAATTCATGATTCATAATTCATGATTCATGATTCAATTCATGATTCATGATTCATGATTCGATTCATGATTCATGATTCAATTCATGATTCATGTTTCATGATTCATGATTCAATTCATGATTCATGATTCAATTCATGATTCAATTCATGATTCATAATTCATGATTCTTGATTCAATTCCTGATTCATAATTCATGATTCATGATGCAATTCATGATTCATGATTCATTTCATGATTCATGATTCATGATTCAATTCATAATTCATGATTCATGATTCAATTCATGATTCAATTCATGATTCAATTCCTGATTCATAATTCATGATTCATGATACAATTCATGATTCATGATTTGATTAATGATTTATATTCAATTCATGATTCAATTCATGATTCATGATTCGATTCATGATTCAATTCATGATTCAATTCATGATTCATAATTCATGATTTAATTCATGATTCATACTTCATGATTCATGATTCATTTCATGATTCATGATTCATGATTCATGATTCAATTCATGATTCATGATTCAATTCATGATTTATGATTCATGATTCATGATTCAATTCATGATTCATGATTCATGATTTGATTCATGATTCATGATTTGATTTATGATTTATGATTCATGATTTAATTCATGATTCATGATTCATGATTCAATTGATGATTCATGATTCAATTCATGATTCAATTCATGATTTATGATTCATGATTTAATTTATGATTTATGATTCATGATTCAATTCATGATTCATGATTCATGATTCAATTAATGATTCATGATTCAATTCATGATTAATGATTCAATTCATGATTCATGATTCAATTCATGATTCGATTCCTGATTAAAATCATGATTCATGATTCAATTCATGATTCATGATTCAATTCATGATTCATAATTCATGATTCATGATTGAATTCATGATTAATGATTCATTATTCAATTCATGATTCATGATTCATGATTCAATTCATAATTCATGATTCATGGTTCAATTCATGATTTATGATTCATTATTTAATTCATGATTCATGATTCATGATTCAATTCATGATTCACGATTCATGATTCAATTCATGATTCATGATTCCTGATTCATGATTCATGATTCAATTCATGATTCATGATTCATGATTCAATTCATGATTCATGATTCATTTCATGATTCATGATTCATGATTCATGATTCATGATTCAATTCATGATTCATGATTCATTTCATGATTCATGCTTCATGATTCATGATTCATGATTCAATTGATGATTCATGATTCGATTTATGATTTATGATTCATGATTTAATTCATGATTCATGATTCAATTGATGATTCATGATTCATGATTCAATTCATTATTCAATTCATGATTCATGATTCATGATTCAATTTATGATTCATGATTTATGATTCAATTCATGATTCATGATTCAATTAATGATTTAATTCATGATTCATGATTCATAATTCATGATTCATGATTCATGATTCATTTCATGATTCATGATTCATGATTCATGATTTAATTCATGATTCATGATTCAATTCATGATTCATGATTCAATTCATGATTCATGATTCATGATTCAATTCATGATTCATGATTCGATTAATGATTTATGATTCAATTCATGATTCAATTCTTGATTCATGATTCGATTCATGATTCATGATTCAATTCATGATTCATAATTCATGATTCATGATTCATAATTCATGATTCATGATTCAATTCATGATTCATGATTCATGATTCGATTCATGATTCATGATTCAATTCATGATTCATGTTTCATGATTCATTTCATGATTCATGATTCATAATTCGATTAATGATTCATGATTCAATTCATGATTCATGTTTCATGATTCATTTCATGATTCATGATTCATGATTCACGATTCATGATTCATGATTCAATTCATGATTCACGATTCATGATTCGATTCATGATTCAATTCATGATTCATGATTCATGATTCAATTTATGATTCATGATTCATGATTCAATTTATGATTCATGATTCATGATTCAATTCATGATTCATGATTCATGATTCAAATCATGATTCAATTCATGATTAATGATTCATGATTCATAATTCAATTCATGATTAATGATTCGATTCATGAATCATGATTCATGATTTAATTAATGATTCATGATTCATGATTCAATTCATGATTCATGATTCATGATTCATGATTCAATTCATGATTCAATTAATGATTCATTATTCATGATTCATGATTCATGATTCAATTCATGATTCATGATTCAAATCATGATTCATGATTCAATTCATGATTCATGATTCAATTCATGATTCGATTCCTGATTAAAATCATGATTCATGATTCAATTCATGATTCATGATTCATATTTCAGTTCATGATTCATGATTGAAATCATGATTCAATTCATGATTCAATTCATAATTCAATTCATGATTCATGATTCAATTCATGATTCAATTCATGATTCATGATTGGATTAATGATTCATGATTCGATTCATGATACATGAATCAATTCATGATTCATGATTCATGATTCATGATTCAATTCATAAATCATGATTCATGATTTAATTCATGATTCATGATTCATGATTCATGATTCATTATTCAATTCATGATTCATGATTCATGGTTCATTTCATTATTCATGATTCATTATTCAATTCATGATTCATGATTCATGGTTCATTTCATTATTCATGATTCATTATTCAATTCATGATTCATGATTCATGATTTAATTCATGATTCATGATTCATGATTCATGATTCATGATTCATGATTCAATTCATGATTCATGATTCAATTCATGATTCATGATTCATGATTCATGATTCAATTCATGATTCATGATTCATGATTCAATTCATGATTCAATTCATGATTCATGATTTGATTAATGATTTATGATTCAATTCATGATTCAATTCTTGATTCATGATTCGATTCATGATTCATGATTCAATTCATGATTCATAATTCATGATTCATGATTCAATTCATGATTCATGATTCATGATTCGATTCATGATTCATGATTCAATTCATGATTCATGTTTCATGATTCATGATTCAATTCATGATTCATGATTCAATTCATGATTCAATTCATGATTCATAATTCATGATTCTTGATTCAATTCCTGATTCATAATTCATGATTCATGATGCAATTCATGATTCATGATTCATTTCATGATTCATGATTCATGATTCAATTCATAATTCATGATTCATGATTCAATTCATGATTCAATTCATGATTCAATTCCTGATTCATAATTCATGATTCATGATACAATTCATGATTCATGATTTGATTAATGATTTATATTCAATTCATGATTCAATTCATGATTCATGATTCGATTCATGATTCAATTCATGATTCAATTCATGATTCATAATTCATGATTTAATTCATGATTCATACTTCATGATTCATGATTCATGATTCATTTCATGATTCATGATTCATGATTCATGATTCAATTCATGATTCATGATTCAATTCATGATTTATGATTCATGATTCATGATTCAATTCATGATTCATGATTCATGATTTGATTCATGATTCATGATTTGATTTATGATTTATGATTCATGATTTAATTCATGGTTCATGATTCATGATTCAATTGATGATTCATGATTCAATTCATGATTCAATTCATGATTTATGATTCATGATTTAATTTATGATTTATGATTCATGATTCAATTCATGATTCATGATTCATGATTCAATTAATGATTCATGATTCAATTCATGATTAATGATTCAATTCATGATTCATGATTCAATTCATGATTCGATTCCTGATTAAAATCATGATTCATGATTCAATTCATGATTCATGATTCATGTTTCAGTTCATAATTCATGATTGAAATCATGATTCATGATTCAATTCATGATTCAATTCATAATTCAATTCATGATTCATGATTCAATTCATGATTCAATTCATGATTCATGATTGGATTAATGATTCATGATTCGATTCATGATTCATGATTCAATTCATGATTCATGATTCATGATTCATGATTCAATTCATGAATCATGATTCATGATTTAATTCATGATTCATGATTCATGATTCATGATTCATGATTCATTATTCAATTCATGATTCATGATTCAATTTATGATTCATGATTCTTGATTCAATTCATGATTCATGATTCAAATCATTATTCAATTCATGATTAATGATTCATGATTCATGATTCAATTCATGATTAATGATTCGATTCATGAATCATGATTCATGATTCAATTAATGATTCATGATTCATGATTCAATTCATGATTCATGATTCATGATTCATGATTCAATTCATGATTCAATTATTGATTCATGATTCATGATTCATGATTCAATTCATGAATCATGATTCATGATTTAATTCATGATTCATGATTCATGATACATTATTCAATTCATGATTCATGATTCATGGTTCAATTCATTATTCATGATTCATTATTCAATTCATGATTCATGATTTAATTCATGATTCATGATTCATGATTCATGATTCATGATTTAATTTATGATTCATGATTCATGATTCGATTCATGATTCATGATTCAATTCATGAATAATGTTTCATGATTCATGATTCAATTCATGATTCATGATTCAATTCATGATTCAATTCATGATTCATAATTCAATATTCTTGATTCAATTCCTGATTCATAATTCATGATTCATGATTCAATTCATGATTCATGATTCATTTCATGATTCATGATTTATGATTCACGATTCATAATTCATGATTTGATTCATGATTTATGATTCATGATTCATGATTCAATTCATGATTCACGATTCATGATTCGATTCATGATTCATGATTCGATTTATGATTTATGATTCATGATTTAATTCATGATTCATGATTCATGATTCAATTGATGATTCATGATTCATGATTCAATTCATGATTCAATTCATGATTCATGATTCAATTGATGATTCATGATTCATAATTCAATTCATGATTCATGATGTATGATTCATGATTCATGATTCATGATTCATGATTCAAATCATGATTCAATTCATGATTCATGATTCATGATTCAATTCATGATTCATGATTCAAATCATGATTCATGATTCAATTCATGATTCATAATTCATGATTAATTATTCATGATTCAATTCATGATTAATGATTCGATTCATGAATCATGATTCATGATTCAAATAATGATTCATGATTCATGATTCAATTCATGATTCATGATTCATGATTCATGATTCAATTCATGATTCAATTAATGATTCATGATTCATGATTCATGATTCATGATTCAATTAATGATTCGTGATTCATGATTCATGATTCAATTCATGATTCGTGATTCATGATTCAATTCATGATTCAATTCATGATTCATAATTCATGATTTAATTCATGATTTATACTTCATGATTCATGATTCATGATTCATAAATTATTTCATGATTCATGATTCATGAGTCATGTTTCATGATTCAATTCATGATTCATGATTCAATTCATGATTTATGATTCATGATTCATGATTCAATTCATGATTCATGATTTGATTCATGATCCATGATTTGATTTATGATTTATGATTCATGATTTAATTCATGATTCATGATTCATGATTCAATTGATGATTCATGATTCAATTCATGATTCAATTCATGATTTATGATTCATGATTTAATTCATGATTTATGATTCATGATTCAATTCATGATTCATGATTCATGATTCAATTCATGATTCAATTCATGATTCATGATTCAATTCATGATTCATGATTCAATTCATGATTCATAATTCATGATTCATGATTCAATTCATGATTAATGATTCATTATTCAATTCATGATTCATGATTCATTATTCAATTCATAATTCATGATTCATGGTTCAATTCATGATTTATGATTCATTATTCAATTCATGATTCATGATTCATGATTTAATTCATGATTCATGATTCATGATTCAATTCATGATTCATGATTCCTGATTCATGATTCATGATTCATGATTCAATTCATGATTCAATTCATGATTCATGATTCATTTCATGATTCATGATTCATGATTCATGATTCATGATTCAATTCATGATTCATGATTCATTTCATGATTCATGATTCATGATTCGATTCATGATTCATGAATCATGATTCAATTCATGATTCATGATTCATGATTCAATTCATGATTCATGATTCGATTCATGATTCATGATTCGATTTATGATTTATGATTCATGATTTAATTCATGATTCATGATTCAATTGATGATTCATGATTCATGATTCAATTCATTATTCAATTCATGATTCATGATTCAATTTATGATTCATGATTCATGATTCAATTCATGATTCATGATTCAATTAATGATTTAATTCATGATTCATGATTCATAATTCATGATTCATGATTCATGATTCATTTCATGATTCATGATTCATGATTCATGATTTAATTCATGATTCATGATTCAATTCATGATTCATGATTCAATTCATGATTCATGATTCATGATTCAATTCATGATTCATGATTCAATTCATGATTCAATTCATGATTTATGATTCGATTAATGATTTATGATTCAATTCATGATTCAATTCTTGATTCATGATTCGATTCATGATTCATGATTCAATTCATGATTCATAATTCATGATTCATTATTCATAATTCATGATTCATGATTCAATTCATGATTCATGATTCATGATTCGATTCATGATTCAATTCATGATTCATGTTTCATGATTCATTTCATGATTCATGATTCATGATTCAATTCATGATTCATGATTCAATTTCATGATTCATGATTCACGATTCATGATTCATGATTCATGATTTGATTCATGATTCATGATTCATGATTCATGATTCCAATTCATGATTCACGATTCATGATTCGATTCATGATTCAATTCATGATTCATGATTCATGATTCGATTTATGATTCATGATTCATGATTCAATTAATGATTCATGATTCATGATTCAATTCATGATTCATGATTCATGATTCATGATTCATGATTCAATTCATGATTCAATTAATGATTCATGATTCATGATTCATGATTCATGATTCAATTAATGATTCATGATTCAATTCATGATTCATGATTCAATTCATGATTCATGATTCAATTCATGATTCGATTCCTGATTAAAATCATGATTCATGATTCAATACATGATTCATGATTCATGTTTCAGTCATGATTCATGATTCAAATCATGATTCATGATTCAATTCATGATTCAATTCATAATTCAATTCATGATTCATGATTCAATTCATGATTCAATTCATGATTCATGATTGATTAATGATTCATGATTCGATTCATGATTCATGATTGAATTCATGATTCATGATTCATGATTCATGATTCATGATTCATTATTCAATTCATGATTCATGGTTCAATTCATAATTCATGATTCATGATTCAATTCATGATTCATGATTCATGATTTAATTTATGATTCATGATTCATGATTCAATTCATGATTCATGATTCATGATTCATAATTCATGATTTAATTCATGATTCATACTTCATGAGATTCATGATTCATGATTCATGATTCATGATTCAATTCATGATTCATGATTCAATTAATGATTTATGATTCATGATTCATGATTCAATTCATGATTCATGATTTGATTCATGATTCATGATTTGATTTATGATTTATGATTCATGATTTAATTCATGATTCATCATTCAATTGATGATTCATGATTCAATTCATGATTCAATTCATGATTTATGATTCATGATTTAATTCATGATTTATGATTCATGATTCAATTCATGATTCATGATTCATGATTCAATTCATGATTCAATTCATGATTCATGATTCAATTCATGATTCATGATTCAATTCATGATTCATAATTCATGATTCATGATTCAATTCATGATTAATGATTCATTATTCAATTCATGATTCATGATTCATTATTCAATTCATAATTCATGATTCATGGTTCAATTCATGATTTATGATTCATTATTCAATTCATGATTCATGATTCATGATTCAATTCATGATTCATGATTCATGATTCAATTCATGATTCATGATTCCTGATTCATGGATTCATGATTCATGATTCAATTCATGATTCATGATTCATGATTCAATTCATGATTCATGATTCATTTCATGATTCATGATTCATGATTCATTATTCAATTCATGATTCATGATTCATGGTTCAATTCATAATTCATGATTCATTATTCAATTCATGATTCATGATTCATGATTCAATTCATGATTCGTGATTCATGATTCAATTCATGATTCAATTCATGATTCATAATTCATGATTTAATTCATGATTCATACTTCATGATTCATGATTCATGATTCATGATTCATTTCATGATTCATGATTCATGATTCATGATTCATGATTCAATTCATGATTCATGATTCAATTCATGATTTATGATTCATGATTCATGATTCAATTCATGATTCATGATTTGATTCATGATTCATGATTTGATTTATGATTTATGATTCATGATTTAATTCATGATTCATGATTCATGATTCAATTGATGATTCATGATTCAATTCATGATTCAATTCATGATTTATGATTCATGATTTAATTCATGATTTATGATTCATGATTCAATTCATGATTCATGATTCATGATTCAATTCATGATTCAATTCATGATTCATGATTCAATTCATGATTTATGATTCAATTCATGATTCATAATTCATGATTCATGATTCAATTCATGATTAATGATTCATTATTCAATTCATGATTCATGATTCATTATTCAATTCATAATTCATGATTCATGGTTCAATTCATGATTATGATTCATTATTCAATTCATGATTCATGATTCATGATTCAATTCATGATTCATGATTCATGATTCAATTCATGATTCATGATTCCTGATTCATGATTCATGATTCATGATTCAATTCATGATTCATGATTCATGATTCAATTCATGATTCATGATTCATTTCATGATTCATGATTCATGATTCATGATTCATGATTCAATTCATGATTCATGATTCATTTCATGATTCATGATTCATGATTCGATTCATGATTCATGAATCATGATTCAATTCATGATTCATGATTCATGATTCATGATTCAATTCATGATTCATGATTCGATTCATGATTCATGATTCATGATTCATGATTTAATTCATGATTCATGATTCAATTGATGATTCATGATTCATGATTCAATTCATTATTTCATTATTCAATTCATGATTCATGATTCAATTTATGATTATGATTTATGATTCAATTCATGATTCATGATTCAATTAATGATTTAATTCATGATTCATGATTCATAATTCATGATTCATGATTCATTTCATGATTCATGATTCATGATTCATGATTTAATTCATGATTCATGATTCAATTCATGATTCATGATTCAATTCATGATTCATGATTCAATTCATGATTCATGATTCATGATTCAATTCATGATTCATGATTCAATTCATGATTCAATTCATGATTTATGATTCGATTAATGATTTATGATTCAATTCATGATTCAATTCTTGATTCATGATTCGATTCATGATTCAATTCATGATTCATGATTCATGATTCGATTCATGGATTCAATTCATGATTCATGTTTCATGATTCATTTCATGATTCATGATTCATGATTCAATTCATGATTCATGATTCAATTCATGATTCATGTTTCATGATTCATTTCATGATTCATGATTTGATTAATGATTTATGATTCAATTCATGATTCAATTCTTGATTCATGATTCGATTCATGATTCATGATTCAATTCATAATTCATAATTCATGATTCATGATTCAATTCATGATTCATGATTCATTATTCAATTCATGATTCATGATTCATTATTCAATTCATAATTCATGATTCATGGTTCAATTCATGATTTATGATTCATTATTCAATTCATGATTCATGATTCATGATTCAATTCATGATTCATGATTCATGATTCAATTCATGATTCATGATTCCTGATTCATGATTCATGATTCATGATTCAATTCATGATTCATGATTCATGATTCAATTCATGATTCATGATTCATTTCATGATTCATGATTCATGATTCATGATTCATGATTCAATTCATGATTCATGATTCATTTCATGATTCATGATTCATGATTCGATTCATGATTCATGAATCATGAATTCAATTCATGATTCATGATTCATGATTCATGATTCAATTCATGATTCATGATTCGATTCATGATTCATGATTCATGATTCATGATTTAATTCATGATTCATGATTCAATTGATGATTCATGATTCATGATTCAATTCATTATTCAATTCATGATTCATGATTCAATTTATGATTTATGATTTATGATTCAATTCATGATTCATGATTCAATTAATGATTTAATTCATGATTCATGATTCATAATTCATGATTCATGATTCATGATTCATTTCATGATTCATGATTCATGATTCATGATTTAATTCATGATTCATGATTCAATTCATGATTCATGATTCAATTCATGATTCATGATTCATGATTCAATCATGATTCATGATTCAATTCATGATTCAATTCATGATTTATGATTCGATTAATGATTTATGATTCAATTCATGATTCAATTCTTGATTCATGATTCGATTCATGATTCATGATTCAATTCATGATTCATGATTCATGATTCGATTCATGATTCAATTCATGATTCATGTTTCATGATTCATTTCATGATTCATGATTCATGATTCAATTCATGATTCATGATTCAATTCATGATTCATGTTTCATGATTCATTTCATGATTCATGATTTGATTAATGATTTATGATTCAATTCATGATTCAATTCTTGATTCATGATTCGATTCATGATTCATGATTCAATTCATAATTCATAATTCATGATTCATGATTCAATTCATGATTCATGATTCATGATTCGATTCATGTTTCATGATTCAATTCATGATTCATGTTTCACGATTCATGATTCATTATTTGATTCATGATTCATGATTCATGATTCATGATTCAATTCATGATTCACGATTCATGATTCGATTCATGATTCAATTCATGATTCATGATTCATGATTCGATTTATGATTCATGATTCATGATTCAATTCATGATTCATGATTCATGATTCAAATCATGATTCAATTCATGATTATGATTCGATTCATGAATCATGATTCATGATTCAATTAATGATTCATGATTCATGATTCAATTCATGATTCATGATTCATGATTCATGATTCAATTCATGATTCAATTAATGATTCATGATTCATGATTCATGATTCATGATTCATGATTCATGATTCAATTAATGATTCATGATTCAATTCATGATTCATGATTCAATTCATGATTCGATTCCTGAGTAAAATCATGATTCCTGATTCAATACATGAATTATGATTCATGTTTCAGTTCATGATTCATGATTCAATTCATGATTAATGATTCAATTCATGATTCAATTCATAATTCAATTCATGATTCATGATTCGATTCATGATTCATGATTCAATTCATGATTCATGATTCATGATTCATGATTCAATTCATGAATCATTATTCATGATTCGATTCATGATTCATTATTCAATTCATAATTCATGATTCATGATTCAATTCATGATTAATGATTCATTATTCAATTCATGATTCATGATTCATTATTCAATTCATAATTCATGATTCATGGTTCAATTCATGATTTATGATTCATTATTCAATTCATGATTCATGATTCATGATTCAATTCATGATTCATGATTCATGATTCAATTCATGATTCATGATTCCTGATTCATGATTCATGATTCAATTCATGATTCATGATTCATGATTCAATTCATGATTCATGATTCATTTCATGATTCATGATTCATGATTCATTATTCAATTCATGATTCATGATTCATGGTTCAATTCATAATTCATGATTCATTATTCAATTCATGATTCATGATTCATGATTCAATTCATGATTCGTGATTCATGATTCAATTCATGATTCAATTCATGATTCATAATTCATGATTTAATTCATGATTCATACTTCATGATTCATGATTCATGATTCATTTCATGATTCATGATTCATGATTCATGATTCATGATTCAATTCATGATTCATGATTCAATTCATGATTTATGATTCATGATTCATGATTCAATTCATGATTCATGATTTGATTTATGATTCATGATTTGATTTATGATTTATGATTCATGATTTAATTCATGATTCATGATTCATGATTCAATTGATGATTCATGATTCAATTCATGATTCAATTCATGATTTATGATTCATGATTTAATTCTTGATTTATGATTCATGATTCAATTCATGATTCATGATTCATGATTCAATTCATGATTCAATTCATGATTCATGATTCAATTCATGATTTATGATTCAATTCATGATTCATAATTCATGATTCATGATTCAATTCATGATTAATGATTCATTATTCAATTCATGATTCATGATTCATTATTCAATTCATAATTCATGATTCATGGTTCAATTCATGATTTATGATTCATTATTCAATTCATGATTCATGATTCATGATTCAATTCATGATTCATGATTCATGATTCAGTTCATGATTCATGATTCCTGATTCATGATTCATGATTCATGATTCAATTCATGATTCATGATTCATGATTCAATTCATGATTCATGATTCATTTCATGATTCATGATTCATGATTCATGATTCATGATTCGATTCATGATTCATGAATCATGATTCAATTCATGATTCATGATTCATGATTCATGATTCAATTCATGATTCATGATTCGATTCATGATTCATGATTCATGATTCATGATTTAATTCATGATTCATGATTCAATTGATGATTCATGATTCATGATTCAATTCATTATTCAATTCATGATTCATGATTCAATTTATGATTTATGATTTATGATTCAATTCATGATTCATGATTCAATTAATGATTTAATTCATGATTCATGATTCATAATTCATGATTCATGATTCATGATTCATTTCATGATTCATGATTCATGATTCATGATTTAATTCATGATTCATGATTCAATTCATGATTCATGATTCAATTCATGATTCATGATTCATGATTCAATTCATGATTCATGATTCAATTCATGATTCAATTCATGATTTATGATTCGATTAATGATTTATGATTCAATTCATGATTCAATTCTTGATTCATGATTCGATTCATGATTCATGATTCAATTCATGATTCATGATTCATGATTCGATTCATGATTCAATTCATGATTCATGTTTCATGATTCATTTCATGATTCATGATTCATGATTCAATTCATGATTCATGATTCAATTCATGATTCATGTTTCATGATTCATTTCATGATTCATGATTCATGATTCATGATTCATGATTCATTATTCAATTCATAATTCATGATTCATGGTTCAATTCATGATTTATGATTCATTATTCAATTCATGATTCATGATTCATGATTCAATTCATGATTCATGATTCATGATTTAATTCATGATTCATGATTCCTGATTCATGATTCATGATTCATGATTCAATTCATGATTCATGATTCATGATTCATTTCATGATTCATGATTCATGATTCATGATTCATGATTCAATTCATGATTCACGATTCATGATTCGATTCATGATTCAATTCATGATTCATGATTCATGATTCGATTTATGATTCATGATTCATGATTCAATTCATGATTCATGATTCATGATTCAAATCATGATTCAATTCATGATTAATGATTCGATTCATGAATCATGATTCATGATTCAATTAATGATTCATGATTCATGATTCAATTCATGATTCATGATTCATGATTCATGATTCAATTCATGATTCAATTAATGATTCATGATTCATGATTCATGATTCATGATTCATGATTCATGATTCAATTAATGATTCATGATTCAATTCATGATTCATGATTCAATTCATGATTCGATTCCTGATTAAAATCATGATTCATGATTCAATACATGAATTATGATTCATGTTTCAGTTCATGATTCATGATTCAATTCATGATTAATGATTCAATTCATGATTCAATTCATAATTCAATTCATGATTCATGATTCAATTCATGATTCATTCATGATTCATGATTGGATTAATGATTCATGATTCGATTCATGATTCATGATTGAATTCATGATTCATGATTCATGATTCATGATTCAATTTATGAATCATGATTCATGATTTAATTCATGACTCATGATTCATGATTCATGATTCATTATTCAATTCATGATTCATGATTCATGGTTCAATTCATAATTCATGATTCATTATTCAATTCATGATTGATGATTCATGATTTAATTCATGATTCATGATTCATGATTCATGATTCAATTCATGATTCATGATTCATGATTCAATTCATGATTCATGATTCAATTCATGATTCAATTCATGATTCATGATTTGATTAATGATTTATGATTCAATTCATGATTCAATTCTTGATTCATGATTCGATTCATGATTCATGATTCAATTCATAATTCATAATTCATGATTCATGATTCAATTCATGATTCATGATTCATGATTCGATTCATGTTTCATGATTCAATTCATGATTCATGTTTCATGATTCATGATTCATTTCATGATTCATGATTCATGATTCACGATTCATGATTCATGATTTGATTCATGATTCATGATTCATGATTCAATTCATGATTCATGATTCATGATTTAATTTATGATTCATGATTCATGATTCAATTCATGATTCATGATTCATGATTCAATTCATGATTCATGATTCAATTCATGATTCAATTCATGATTCATGATTTGATTAATGATTTATGATTCAATTCATGATTCAATTCTTGATTCATGATTCGATTCATGATTCATGATTCAATTCATAATTCATAATTCATGATTCATGATTCAATTCATGATTCATGATTCATGATTCGATTCATGTTTCATGATTCAATTCATGATTCATGTTTCATGATTCATGATTCATTTCATGATTCATGATTCATGATTCACGATTCATGATTCATGATTTGATTCATGATTCATGATTCATGATTCATGATTCAATTCATGATTCATGATTCATTTCATGATTCATGATTCATGATTCATGATTCATGATTCACGATTCATGATTCATGATTTGATTCATGATTCATGATTCATGATTCAATTCATGATTCACGATTCATGATTCGATTCATGATTCATGATTCGATTTATGATTTATGATTCATGATTTAATTCATGATTCATGATTCATGATTCAATTCATGATTCATGATTCATGATTCAATTCATGATTCAATTCATGATTCATGATTCAATTTATGATTCATGATTCATAATTCAATTCATGATTCATGATTCATGATTCATGATTCATGATTCATGATTCAAATCATGATTCAATTCATGATTCATGATTCATGATTCATGATTCAATTCATGATTCATGATTCAAATCATGATTCATGATTCAAATCATGATTCATGATTCAATTCATGATTCATAATTCATGATTCATGATTCAATTCATGATTAATGATTCATTATTCAATTCATGATTCATGATTCATTATTCAATTCATAATTCATGATTCATGGTTCAATTCATGATTTATGATTCATTATTCAATTCATGATTCATGATTCATGATTCAATTCATGATTCATGATTCATGATTCAATTCATGATTCATGATTCCTGATTCATGATTCATGATTCATGATTCAATTCATGATTCATGATTCATGATTCATTTCATGATTCATGATTCATGATTCATGATTCATGATTCAATTCATGATTCATGATTCATTTCATGATTCATGATTCATGATTCGATTCATGATTCATGAATCATGATTCAATTCATGATTCATAATTCATGATTCATGATTCAATTCATGATTCATGATTCGATTCATGATTCATGATTCAATTTATGATTTATGATTCATGATTTAATTCATGATTCATGATTCAATTGATGATTCATGATTCATGATTCAATTCATTATTCAATTCATGATTCATGATTCAATTTATGATTCATGATTTATGATTCAATTCATGATTCATGATTCAATTAATGATTTAATTCATGATTCATGATTCATAATTCATGATTCATGATTCATGATTCATTTCATGATTCATGATTCATGATTCATGATTTAATTCATGATTCATGATTCAATTCATGATTCATGATTCATGATTCAATTCATGATTCATGATTCAATTCATGATTCAATTCATGATTTATGATTCGATTAATGATTTATGATTCAACTCATGATTCAATTCTTGATTCATGATTCGATTCATGATTCATGATTCAATTCATGATTCATAATTCATGATTCATGATTCATAATTCATGATTCATGATTCAATTCATGATTCATGATTCATGATTCGATTCATGATTCAATTCATGATTCATGTTTCATGATTCATTTCATGATTCATGATTCATGATTCAATTCATGATTCATGATTCAATTCATGATTCATGTTTCATGATTCATTTCATGATTCATGATTCATGATTCACGATTCATGATTCATGATTTGATTCATGATTCATGATTCATGATTCATGATTCAATCCATGATTCACGATTCATGATTCGATTCATGATTCAATTCATGATTCATGATTCATGATTCGATTTATGATTCATAATTCATGATTCAATTCATGATTCATGATTCATGATTCAAATCATGATTCAATTCATGATTAATGATTCGATTCATGAATCATGATTCATGATTCAATTCATGATTCATGATTCATTATTCATGATTCAATTCATGATTCAATTAATGATTCATGATTCATGATTCATGATTCATGATTCAATTAATGATTCGATTCCTGATTAAAATCATGATTCATGATTCAATTCATGATTCATGATTCAATTCATGATTCAATTCATAATTCAATTCATGATTCATGATTCAATTCATGATTCAATTCATGATTCATGATTGGATTAATGATTCATGATTCGATTCATGATTCATGATTGAATTCATGATTCATGATTCATGATTCATGATTCAATTCATGAATCATGATTCATGATTTAATTCATGACTCATGATTCATGATTCATGATTCATGATTCATGATTCAATTCATGATTCAATTCATGATTCATGATTGGATTAATGATTCATGATTCGATTCATGATTCATGATTGAATTCATGATTCATGATTCATGATTCATGATTCAATTCATGAATCATGATTCATGATTTAATTCATGACTCATGATTCATGATTCATGATTCATGATTCATTATTCAATTCATGATTCATGATTCATGGTTCAATTCATAATTCATGATTCATTATTCAATTCATGATTCATGATTCATGATTTAATTCATGATTCATGATTCATGATTCATGATTCATGATTCAATTTATGATTCATGATTCATGATTTAATTTATGATTCATGATTCATGATTCAATTCATGATTCATGATTCATGATTCAATTCATGATTCATGATTCAATTCATGATTCAATTCATGATTCATGATTTGATTAATGATTTATGATTCAATTCATGATTCAATTCTTGATTCATGATTCGATTCATGATTCATGATTCAATTCATGATTCATAATTCATGATTCATGATTCAATTCATGATTCATGATTCATGATTCGATTCATGTTTCATGATTCAATTCATGATTCATGTTTCATGATTCATGATTCAATTCATGATTCATGATTCAATTCATGATTCATAATTCATGATTCTTGATTCAATTCCTGATTCATAATTCATGATTCATGATTCAATTCATGATTCATGATTCATTTCATGATTCATGATTCATGATTCACGATTCATGATTCATGATTTGATTCATGATTCATGATTCATGATTCATGATTCAATTCATGATTCATGATTCATTTCATGATTCATGATTCATGATTCACAATTCATGATTCATGATTTGATTCATGATTCATGATTCATGATTCAATTCATGATTCACGATTCATGATTCGATTCATGATTCATGATTCGATTTATGATTTATGATTCATGATTTAATTCATGATTCATGATTCATGATTCAATTCATGATTCATGATTTGATTCATGATTCATGATTCATGATTCAATTCATGATTCATGATTCATGATTCAATTCATGATTCATGATTCATGATTCAATTCATGATTCAATTAATGATTCATGATTCATGATTAAATTTATGATTCATGATTCATGATTCAATTCATGATTCATGATTCATGATTCAATTCATGATTCATGATTTATGATTCAATTCATGAATCATGATTCATGATTTAATTCATGATCATGATTCATGATTCATGATTCAATTCATGATTCATGATTCATGATTCATGATTCAATTAATGATTCATGATTCAATTCATGATTGATGATTCTATTCATGATTCATGATTCAATTCATGATTCGATTCCTGATTAAAATCATGATTCATGATTCAATTCATGATTCATGATTCATGGTTCAATTCATGATTCATGATTCAAATCATGATTCATTATTCATGCTTCAATTCATGATTCAATTAATAATTCAATTCATGATTCATGATACAATTCATGATTCAATTCATGATTCATAATTCGAATAATGATTCATGATTCGATTCATGATTCATGATTCAATTCATGATTCATGATTCATGATTCATGATTCAATTCATGAATCATTATTCATGATTCGATTCATGATTCATTATTCAATTCATGATTCATGATTCATTATTCAATTCATGATTCATGATTCATGGTTCAATTCATGATTCATGATTCATTATTCAATTCATGATTCATGATTCAATTCATGATTTATGATTCATGATTCATGATTCAATTCATGATTCATGATTCATGATTCATTTCATGATTCATGATTCATGATTCATGATTCATGATTCGATTCATGATTCATGATTCATGATTTATTATTCATGATTCGATTCATGATTCATGATTCATGATACAATTCATGATCCATGATTCACGATTCATGATTCAATTCATGATTCATGATTCATGATTCATGATTCATGATTCGATTCATGATCCATGATTCATGATCCATGATTCACGATTCATGATTCAATTCATGATTCATGATTCATGATTTGATTCATGATTCATGATTCAATTTATGATTTATGATTCATGATTTAATTCATGATTCATGATTCATGATTCAATTGATGATTCATGATTCATGATTCAAATTCATTATTCAATACATGATTCATGATTCATGATTCAATTTATGATTCATGAATCATAATACATGATTCATGAATCATGATTCAATTCATGATTCATGATTCATGATTTATGATTCAATTCATGATTCAATTCATGATTCATGATTCGTGATTCATGATTCAATTAATGATTCATGATTCAATTCATGATTCATGATTCAATTCATGATTCATGATTTAATTCATGATTTGATTCATGATTAAAATCATGATTCATGATTCAATTCATGATTCATGATTCATGATTCATGATTCAATTCGAGATTCATGATTCATGATTTATGATTCATGATTTGATTTATGATTTATGATTCATGATTTAATTCATGATTCATGATTCATGATTCAATTGATGATTCATCATTCAATTCATGATTCAATTCATGATTTATGATTCATGATTTAATTCATGATTCATGATTCAATTCATGATTCATGATTCATGATTCAATTCATGATTCAATTCATGATTCATGATTCAATTCATGATTCATGATTCAATTCATGATTCATAATTCATGATTAATGATTCATGATTCAATTCATGATTAATGATTCGGTTCATGAATCATGATTCATGATTCAATTAATGATTCATGATTAACGATTCAATTCATGATTCATGATTCATGATTCAATTCATGATTCAATTAATGATTCATGATTCAATTCATGATTCATGATTTATGATTCAATTCATGAATCATGATTCATGATTTAATTCATGATTCATGATTCATGATTCATGATTCAATTCATGATTCATGATTCATGATTGATGATTCAATTAATGATTCATGATTCAATTCATGATTGATGATTCTATTCATGATTCATGATCAATTCATGATTCGATTCCTGATTAAAATCATGATTCATGATTCAATTCATGATTCAATTCATGATTCATGATTCAATTCATGATTCATGATTCGAATAATGATTCATGATTCGATTCATGATTCATGATTCAATTCATGATTCATGATTCATGATTCAATTCATGAATCATTATTCATGATTCGATTCATGATTCATTATTCAATTCATGATTCATGATTCATTATTCAATTCATGATTCATGATTCATGGTTCAATTCATGATTCATGATTCATTATTCAATTCATGATTCATGATTCAATTCATGATTATGATTTATGATTCATGATTCAATTCATGATTCATGATTCATGATTCATGATTCGATTCATGATACATGATTCATGATTTATTATTCATGATTCAATTCATGATTCATGATTCATGATTCAATTCATGATTCATGATTCACGATTCATGATTCAATTCATGATTCATGATTCGATTCATGATTCATGATTCAATTTATGATTTATGATTCATGATTTAATTCATGATTCATGATTCATGATTCAATTGATGATTCATGATTCATGATTCAAATTCATTATTCAATACATGATTCATGATTCATGATTCAATTTATGATTCATGATTCATAATTCATGATTCATGATTCATGATTCAA
Organism: Mixophyes fleayi; assembly: GCF_038048845.1. Taxonomy (NCBI): domain Eukaryota; kingdom Metazoa; phylum Chordata; class Amphibia; order Anura; family Limnodynastidae; genus Mixophyes; species Mixophyes fleayi. The sequence goes on along the minus strand of NW_027447060.1, from coordinate 42,421 downwards.
TTCATGATTCATGATTTATGATTCAACTCATGATTCAATTCATGATTCATGATTCGTGATTCATGATTCAATTAATGATTCATTATTCAATTCATGATTCATGATTCAATTCATGATTCATGATTTAATTCATGATTCGATTCCTGATTAAAATCATGATTCATGATTCAATTCATGATTCATGATTCATGATTCAATTCAAGATTCATGATTCATGATTCATGATTCAATTCATGATTCATGATTCATGATTCAATTCATGATTCATGATTCATGATTCAATTCAAGATTTATGATTCATGATTCATGATTCAATTCATGATTCATGATTCATGATTCAATTCATAATTCATGATTCATGATTCAATTCATGATTCAATTCGTGATTCATGATTCAATTCATGATTCATTTCATGATTCATGATTTGATTAATGATTTATATTCAATCATGATTCAATTCATGATTCATGATTCGATTCATGATTCATGATTCATGATTCAATTCATGATTCATGATTCGATTCATGATTCATGATTCAATTCATGATTCATGATTCATGATTCGATTCATGATTCATGACTCAATTCATGATTCATGTTTCATGATTAAATTCATGATTCATGATTCATGATTCAATTAATGATTCGTGATTCATGATTCATGATTCAATTCATGATTCATGATTCATGATTCAATTCATGATTCAATTCATGATTCATAATTCATGATTTAATTCATGATTCATGATTTGATTTATGATTTATGATTCATGATTCATTTCATGATTCATGATTCATGATTCATGATTCATGATTCAATTCATGATTCATGATTCAATTCATGATTTATGATTCATGATTCATTATTCAATTCATGATTCATGATTCATAATTTGATTCATGATTCATGATTTGATTTATGATTTATGATTCATGATTTAATTCATGATTCATGATTCAATTGATGATTCATGATTCAATTCATGATTCAATTCATGATTTATGATTCATGATTTAATTCATGATTCATGTTTCATGATTCAATTCATGATTCATGATTCAATTCATGATTCAATTCATGATTCATGATTCAATTCATGATTCATGATTCAATTCATGATTCATAATTCATGATTCATTATTCAATTCATGATTCATGATTCATGATTCAATTCATGATTCATGATTCAATTCATGATTCATGATTCCTGATTCCTGATTCATGATTCATGATTCAATTCATGATTCATGATTCATTTCATGATTCATGATTCATGATTCATGATTCATGATTCAATTCATGATTCATGATTCATTTCATGATTCATGATTCATGATTCATGATTCATGATACATGATTCGATTCATGATTCATGATTCATGATTCAATTCATGATTCATGATTCATGATTCAATTCATGATTCATGATTCGATTCATGATTCATGATTCGATTTATGATTTATGATTCATGATTTAATTCATGATTCATGATTCAATTGATGATTCATGATTCATGATTCAATTCATTATTCAATTCATGATTCATGATTCATGATTCAATTTATGATTCATGATTTATGATTCAATTCATGATTCATGATTCAATTAATGATTTAATTCATGATTCATGAATCATAATTCATGATTCATGATTCATGATTCAATTCATGATTCATGATTTATGATTCAATGCATGATTCAATTCATGATTCATGATTCATGATTCAATTCATGATTTGATTGCTGATTAAAATCATGATTCAAGATTCAATTCATGATTCTTGATTCATGATTCATGATTCAATTCATGATTCATGATTCATGATTCATGATTCATGTTTCATGATTCAATTCATGATTCATGATTTATGATTCAATGCATGATTCAATTCATGATTCATGATTCATGATTCATGATTCAATTCATGATTCATGATTCATGATTCATGATTCATGATTCAATTCATGATTCATTTCCTGATTAAAATCATGATTCAAGATTCAATTCATGATTCATGATTCATGATTCATTTTTAATTCATGATTCATGATTCATGATTCAAGATTCAATTCATGATTCATGAATTATGATTCAATTCATGATTCAATTGATGATTCATGATTCAATTCATGAATCAATTCATGATTCATGATTTAATTAATGATTTATGACTCAATTCATGATTCAATTCATGATTCATGATTCGATTCATGATGCATGATTTATGATTCAATTCATGATTCATGATTTATGATTCGATTCATGATTCATAATTCAATTCATGATTCATGTTTCATGATTAAATTAATAATTCATGATTCATGATTCAATTTATGATTCGTGATTCATGATTCATGATTCAATTCATGATTCATGATTCATGATTCAATTCATGATTCAATTCATGATTCATAATTCATGATTCATGATTCATAATTTATGATTCATGATTCAATTCATGATTCATGATTCATGATTTAATTTATGATTCATAATTCATGATTCATGATTCGATTCATGATTCATGATTCATGATTCAATTCATGATTCATGATTCATGATTCATGATTCATGATTCAATTCATGATTCATGATTCATGATTCAATTCATGATTCAATTTATGATTCATGATTCAATTCATGATTCAATTAATGATTCATGATTTGATTAATGATTCATGATTCAATTCATGATTCAATTCATGATTCATGATTAATGATTTATGATTCATGATTCAATTCATGATTCATATTTCATGATTTATGTTTCAATTCATGATTCATAATTCATGATTCTATTCATGATTCATGATTCAATTCATGATTCATGATTCAATTCATGATTCATGATTCATGATTCAATTCATGATTCAATTCATGATTCATGATTTGATTAATGATTTATATTCAATTCATGATTCATGATTCATGATTCAATTCATGATTCATGATTCATGATTCAATTCATGATTCATGATTCAATTCAAGATTCATGTTTCATGATTAAATTCATGATTCATTATTCATGATTCAATTTATGATTCGTGATTCAATTCATGATTCAATTCATGATTCAATTCATGATTCATGATTTGATTAATGATTTATATTCAATTCATGATTCATGATTCATGATTCAATTCATGATTCATTATTCATGATTCAATTCATGATTCATGATTCAATTCATGATTCATAATTCATGATTCAATTCATGATTCATACTTCATGATTCATGATTCAATTCATGATTCATGATTCATTTCATGATTCATGATTCATGATTCAATTCATGATTCATGATTCATGATTCAATTCATGATTCATGATTCATGATTCATGATTCATGATTCATGATTCAATTCATGATTCATGATTTGATTCATGATTCATGATTTGATTTATGATTTATGATTCATGATTTATTTCATGATTCATGATTCATGATTCAATTGATGATTCATGATTCAATTCATGATTCAATTCATGATTTATGATTCATGATTTAATTCATGATTCATGAATTATGATTCAATTCATGATTCAATTTGTGATTCATGATTCAATTCATGATTCAATTCATGATTTAATTAATGATTTATGACTCAATTCATGATTCAATTCATGATTCATGATTTGATTCATGATTCATGATTTATGATTCAATTCATGATTCATGATTTATGATTCGATTCATGATTCATAATTCAATTCATGATTCATGTTTCATGTTTAAATTAATAATTCATGATTCATGATTCAATTTATGATTCGTGATTCATGATTCATGATTCAATTCATGGTTCATGATTCATGATTCAATTCATGATTCAATTCATGATTCATAATTCATGATTCATGATTCAATTCATGATTCATAATTTATGATTCATGATTCAATTCATGATTCATAATTCATGATTTAATTTATGATTCATAATTCATGATTGATGATTCGATTCATGATTCATGATTCATGATTCAATTCATGATTCATGATTCATGATTCATGATTCAATTCATGATTTATGATTCATGATTCAATTCATGATTCAATTTATGATTCATGATTCAATTCATGATTCAATTAATGATTCATGATTTGATTAATGATTCATGATTCAATTCATGATTCAATTCATGATTCATGATTAATGATTTATGATTCATGATTCAATTCATGATTCATATTTCATGATTTATGTTTCAATTCATGATTCATAATTCATGATTCTATTCATGATTCATGATTCAATTCATGATTCATGATTCAATTCATGATTCATGATTCATAATTCAATTCATGATTCAATTCATGATACATGATTCGATTCATGATTCATGATTCATGATTCAATTCATGATTCATGATTCATGATTCAATTCATGATTCATGATTCATGATTCAATTCATGATTCAATTCATGATTCGTGATTCATGATTCATGATTCAATTCATGATTCAATTCATGATTCAATTCATGATTCATAATTCATGATTCAATTCATGATTCATACTTCATGATTCATGATTCAATTCATGATTCATGATTCATGATTCAATTGATGATTCATGATTCAATTCATGATTCAATTCATGATTTATGATTCATGATTTAATTCATGATTCATGATTCATGATTCAATTGATGATTCATGATTCAATTCATGATTCAATTCATGATTTATGATTCATGATTTAATTCATGATTCATGATTCATGATTCAATTCATGATTCATGATTCATGATTCATGATTCAATTCATGATTCAATTCATGATTCATGATTCAATTCATGATTCATGATTCAATTCATGATTCATAATTCATGATTCATGATTCAATTCATGATAAGAGATTTGATTCATGATTCATTATTCAATTCATGATTCATTATTAAATTCATAATTCATGATTCATGGTTCAATTCATGATTTATGATTCATTATTCAATTCATGATTCATGATTCATGATTCATGATTCATGATTCAATTCATGATTCATGTTTTGATTCATGATTCATGATTCGATTTATGATTTATGATTCATGATTTAATTCATGATTCATGATTCATGATTCAATTCATGATTCATTATTCATGATTCAATTCATGATTCATGATTCAATTCATGATTCATAATTCATGATTCAATTCATGATTCATACTTCATGATTCATGATTCAATTCATGATTCATGATTCATTTCATGATTCATGATTCATGATTCAATTCATGATTCATGATTCATGATTCAATTCATGATTCATTATTCATGATTCAATTCATGATTCATGATTCAATTCATGATTCATAATTCATGATTCAATTCATGATTCATACTTCATGATTCATGATTCAATTCATGATTCATGATTCATTTCATGATTCATGATTCATGATTCAATTCATGATTCATGATTCATGATTCAATTCATGATTCATGATTCATGATTCATGATTCATGATTCATGATTCAATTCATGATTCATGATTTGATTCATGATTCATGATTTGATTTATGATTTATGATTCATGATTTATTTCATGATTCATGATTCATGATTCAATTGATGATTCATGATTCAATTCATGATTCAATTCATGATTTATGATTCATGATTTAATTCATGATTCATGAATTATGATTCAATTCATGATTCAATTTGTGATTCATGATTCAATTCATGATTCAATTCATGATTTAATTAATGATTTATGACTCAATTCATGATTCAATTCATGATTCATGATTCGATTCATGATTCATGATTTATGATTCAATTCATGATTCATGATTTATGATTCGATTCATGATTCATAATTCAATTCATGATTCATGTTTCATGTTTAAATTAATAATTCATGATTCATGATTCAATTTATGATTCGTGATTCATGATTCATGATTCAATTCATGGTTCATGATTCATGATTCAATTCATGATTCAATTCATGATTCATAATTCATGATTCATGATTCAATTCATGATTCATAATTTATGATTCATGATTCAATTCATGATTCATAATTCATGATTTAATTTATGATTCATAATTCATGATTGATGATTCGATTCATGATTCATGATTCATGATTCAATTCATGATTCATGATTCATGATTCATGATTCAATTCATGATTTATGATTCATGATTCAATTCATGATTCAATTTATGATTCATGATTCAATTCATGATTCAATTAATGATTCATGATTTGATTAATGATTCATGATTCAATTCATGATTCAATTCATGATTCATGATTAATGATTTATGATTCATGATTCAATTCATGATTCATATTTCATGATTTATGTTTCAATTCATGATTCATAATTCATGATTCTATTCATCATTCATGATTCAATTCATGATTCATGATTCAATTCATGATTCATGATTCATAATTCAATTCATGATTCAATTCATGATACATGATTCGATTCATGATTCATGATTCATGATTCAATTCATGATTCATGATTCATGATTCAATTCATGATTCATGATTCATGATTCAATTCATGATTCAATTCATGATTCGTGATTCATGATTCATGATTCAATTCATGATTCAATTCATGATTCAATTCATGATTCATAATTCATGATTCAATTCATGATTCATACTTCATGATTCATGATTCAATTCATGATTCATGATTCATGATTCAATTGATGATTCATGATTCAATTCATGATTCAATTCATGATTTATGATTCATGATTTAATTCATGATTCATGATTCATGATTCAATTGATGATTCATGATTCAATTCATGATTCAATTCATGATTTATGATTCATGATTTAATTCATGATTCATGATTCATGATTCAATTCATGATTCATGATTCATGATTCATGATTCAATTCATGATTCAATTCATGATTCATGATTCAATTCATGATTCATGATTCAATTCATGATTCATAATTCATGATTCATGATTCAATTCATGATAAGAGATTTGATTCATGATTCATTATTCAATTCATGATTCATTATTAAATTCATAATTCATGATTCATGGTTCAATTCATGATTTATGATTCATTATTCAATTCATGATTCATGATTCATGATTCATGATTCATGATTCAATTCATGATTCATGTTTTGATTCATGATTCATGATTCGATTTATGATTTATGATTCATGATTTAATTCATGATTCATGATTCAATTCATGATTCATGATTCATGATTCGATTCATGATTCATGATTCGATTTATGATTTATGATTCATGATTTAATTCATGATTCATGATTCAATTCATGATTCATGATTCATGATTCAATTCATTATTCAATTCATGATTCATGATTCAATTTATGATTCATGATTCATGATTCAATTCATGATTCAATTCATGATTCATAATTCATGATTGAATTCATGATTCATACTTCATGATTCATGATTTAATTCATGATTCATGATTCATGATTCATGATTCATTTCATGATTCATTATTCATGATTCATGATTCATGATTCAATTCATGATTCATGATTCAATTCATGATTTATGATTCATGATTTATGATTCAATTCATGATTCATGATTTGATTTATGATTTATGATTCATGATTTAATTCATGATTCATAATTCATGATTCAATTCATGGTTCATGATTCATGATTCAATTCATGATTCAATTCATGATTCATAATTCATGATTCATGATTCATAATTTATGATTCATGATTCAATTCATGATTCATAATTCATGATTTAATTTATGATTCATAATTCATGATTAATGATTCGATTCATGATTCATGATTCATGATTCAATTCATGATTCATGATTCATGATTCATGATTCAATTCATGATTTATGATTCATGATTCAATTCATGATTCAATTTATGATTCATGATTCAATTCATGATTCAATTAATGATTCATGATTTGATTAATGATTCATGATTCAATTCATGATTCAATTCATGATTCATGAATAATGATTTATGATTCATGATTCAATTCATGATTAATATTTCATGATTTATGTTTCAATTCATGATTCATAATTCATGATTCTATTCATGATTCATGATTCAATTCATGATTCATGATTCAATTCATGATTCATGATTCATGATTCAATTCATGATTCAATTCATGATACATGATTCGATTCATGATTCATGATTCATGATTCAATTCATGATTCATGATTCATGATTCAATTCATGATTCATGATTCATGATTCAATTCATGATTCAATTCATGATTCGTGATTCATGATTCATGATTCAATTCATGATTCATGATTCAATTCATGATTCAATTCATGATTCATAATTCATGATTCAATTCATGATTCATACTTCATGATTCATGATTCAATTCATGATTCATGATTCATGATTCAATTGATGATTCATGATTCAATTCATGATTCAATTCATGATTTATGATTCATGATTTAATTCATGATTCATGATTCATGATTCAATTGATGATTCATGATTCAATTCATGATTCAATTCATGATTTATGATTCATGATTTAATTCATGATTCATGATTCATGATTCAATTCATGATTCATGATTCATGATTCAATTCATGATTCAATTCATGATTCATGATTCAATTCATGATTCATGATTCAATTCATGATTCATAATTCATGATTCATGATTCAATTCATGATTAGAGATTTGATTCATGATTCATTATTCAATTCATGATTCATTATTCAATTCATAATTCATGATTCATGGTTCAATTCATGATTTATGATTCATTATTCAATTCATGATTCATGATTCATGATTCATGATTCATGATTCAATTCATGATTCATGTTTTGATTCATGATTCATGATTCGATTTATGATTTATGATTCATGATTTAATTCATGATTCATGATTCAATTCATGATTCATGATTCATGATTCGATTTATGATTTATAATTCATGATTTAATTCATGATTCATGATTCAATTCATGATTCATGATTCATGATTCAATTCATTATTCAATTCATGATTCATGATTCAATTTATGATTCATGATTCATGATTCAATTCATGATTCAATTCATGATTCATAATTCATGATTGAATTCATGATTCATACTTCATGATTCATGATTTAATTCATGATTCATGATTCATGATTCATGATTCATTTCATGATTCATTATTCATGATTCATGATTCATGATTCATGATTCAATTCATGATTCATGATTCAATTCATGATTCATGATTCATGATTTATGATTCAATTCATGATTCATGATTTGATTTATGATTTATGATTCATGATTTAATTCATGATTCATGATTCATGATTCAAATGATGATTTATGATTCAAATCATGATTCAATTCATGATTTATGATTCATGATTTAATTCATGATTCATGATTCAATTCATGATTCATGATTCAATTCATGATTCATGATTCAATTCATGATTCAATTCATGATTCAATTCATGATTCAATTTGTGATTCATGATTCAATTCATGATTCAATTCATGATTCATGATTCGATTCATGATTCATGATTCATGATTCAATTCATGATTCATGATTCATGATTCGATTCATGATTCATGATTCAATTCATGATTCATGTTTCATGATTAAATTCATGATTCATTATTCATGATTCAATTTATGATTCGTGATTCATGATTCATGATTCAATTCATGATTCATGATTCATGATTCAATTCATGATTCATGATTCGATTCATGATTCATGATTTGATTTATGATTTATGATTCATGATTTAATTAATGATTCATGATTCATGATTCAATTGATGATTCATGATTCAATTCATGATTCAATTCATGATTTATGATTCATGATTTAATTCATGATTCATTATTCATGATTCAATTCATGATTCATGATTCATGATTCAATTCATGATTCAATTCATGATTCATGATTAATGATTCAATTCATGATTCATGATTCAATTCATGATTCATAATTCATGATTCATGATTCAATTCATGATTAATGATTCAATTCATGATTCATTATTCAATTCATGATTCATGATTCATTATTCAATTCATAATTCATGATTCATGGTTCAATTCATGATTCATGATTCATGATTCATGATTCAATTCATGATTCAATTCATGATTAATGATTCCATTCATGATTCATGATTCAATTCATGATTCATAATTCATGATTCATGATTCAATTCATGATTAATGATTCAATTCATGATTCATTATTCAATTCATGATTCATGATTCATTATTCAATTCATAATTCATGATTCATGGTTCAATTCATGATTCATGATTCATTATTCAATTCATGATTCATGATTCATGATTCAATTCATGATTCATGATTCATGATTCATGATTCATGATTCGATTCATGATTCAATTTATGATTCGTGATTTATGATTTATGATTCAATTCATGATTCATGATTCAATTCATGATTCATGATTTGATTTATGATTTATGATTCATGATTCATGATTCATGATTCAATTCATGATTCATGATTTGATTTATGGTTTATGATTCATGATTTAATTCATGATTCATGATTCAATTGATGATTCATGATTCAATTCATGATTCAATTCATGATTTATGATTCATGATTTAATTCATGATTCAAGATTCATGATTCAATTCATGATTCATGATTCATGATTCAATTCATGATTCAATTCATGATTCATGATTCAATTCATGATTCATGATTCAATTCATGATTCATAATTCATGATTCATGATTCAATTCATGATTAATGATTCAATACATGATTCATTATTCAATTCATTATGCATGATTCATTATTCAATTCATAATTCATGATTCATGATTCAATTCATGATTCATGATTCATGATTCAATTCATGATTCATGATTCATGATTCATGATTCATGATTCATTTCATGATTCAATTTATGATTCATGATTCAATTCATGATTCAATAAATGATTCATGATTTGATTAATGATTCATGATTCAATTCATGATTCATGATTAATGATTTATGATTCATGATTCAATTCATGATTCATATTTCATGATTTATGTTTCAATTCATGATTCATAATTCATGATTCTATTCATGATTCATGATTCAATTCATGATTCATGATTCAATTCATGATTCATGATTCATGATTCAATTCATGATTCAATTCATGATACATGATTCGATTCATGATTCATGATTCATGATTCAATTCATGATTCATGATTCATGATTCAATTCATGATTCATGATTCATGATTCGATTCATGATTCAATTCATGATTCTTGATTCATGATTCATGATTCAATTCATGATTCATGATTCAATTCATGATTCAATTCATGATTCATAATTCATGATTCAATTCATGATTCATACTTCATGATTCATGATTCAATTCATGATTCATGATTCATTTCATGATTCATGATTCATGATTCATTTCATGATTCATGATTCATGATTCATAATTCAATTCATGATTCATGATTTGATTCATGATTCATGATTTGATTTATGATTTATGATTCATGATTTAATTCATGATTCATGATTCATGATTCAATTGATGATTCATGATTCAATTCATGATTCAATTCATGATTTATGATTCATGATTTAATTCATGATTCATGATTCATGATTCAATTCATGATTCAATTCATGATTTATGATTTATGATTTAATTCATGATTCATGTTTCATGATTAAATTCATGATTCATTATTCATGATTCAATTTATGATTCGTGATTCATGATTCATGATTCAATTCATGATTCATGATTCAATTCATGATTCAATTCATGATTCATAATTCATGATTCAATTCATGATTCATACTTCATGATTCATGATTCAATTCATGATTCATGATTCATTTCATGATTCATAAATCATGATTCAATTCATGATTCATGATTCAATTCATGATTCATGATTCATGATTCAATTCATGATTCATGATTTGATTCATGATTCATGATTTGATTTATGATTTATGATTCATTATTTAATTCATGATTCATGATTCATGATTCAATTGATGATTCATGATTCAATTCATGATTCAATTCATGATTTATGATTCATGATTTAATTCATGATTCATGATTCAATTCATGATTAATGATTCAATTCATTATTCATTATTCAATTCATAATTCATGATTCATGGTTCAATTCATGATTCATGATTCATTATTCAATTCATGATTCATGATTCATGATTCAATTCATGATTCATGATTCATGATTCATGATTCGATTCATGATTCATGATTCAATTCATGATTCATGATTCATGATTCATGATTCGATTCATGATTCAATTTTTGATTCGTGATTCATGATTCATGATTAAATTCATGATTCATGATTCAATTCATGATTCAATTCATGATTCATAATTCATGATTCAATTCATGATTCATAATTCATGATTCATGATTCAATTCATGATTCATGATTCATTTCATGATTCATGATTCATGATTCATGATTCATGATTAAATTCATGATTCATGATTCAATTCATGATTCATGATTCAATTCATGATTCATGATTTGATTTATGATTTATGATTCATGATTTAATCATGATTCATGATTCATGATTCAATTGATGATTCATGATTCAATTCATGATTCAATTCATGATTTATGATTCATGATTTAATTCATGATTCATGATTCATGATTCAATTCATGATTCATGATTCATGATTCATGATTCATGATTCAATTCATGATTCAATTCATGATTCATGATTCAATTCATGATTCATGATTCAATTCATGATTCATAATTCATGATTCATGATTCAATTCATGATTAGAGATTTGATTCATGATTCATTATTCAATTCATGATTCATGATTCATTATTCAATTCATAATTCATGATTCATGGTTCAATTCATGATTTATGATTCATTATTCAATTCATGATTCATGATTCATGATTCAATTCATGATTCATGATTCATGATTCAATTCATGATTCATGATTCATGATTTATGATTCAATTCATGATTCAATTCTTGATTCATGATTCGATTCATGATTCATGATTCAATTCATGATTCATGATTCAATTCATGATTCATGATTAATGATTCAATTCATGATTCATGATTCATGATTTGATTCATGATTCATGATGCAATTCATGTTTCATGATTCAATTCATGATTCATGATTCAATTCATGATTCATGATTCATGATTCATGATTCATGATATGATTCATGATTCATGATTCATGCTTCAATTCATGATTCATGATTCAATTCATGATTCATGATTCAATTCATGATTCATGATTCATGATTCATGATTCATGATTCAATTTATGATTCATAATTGATGATTTATGAATCAATTCATGATTCATGATTCGATTCATGATTCATGATTCAATTGATGATTCATGATTCATGATTCATGATTCAATTCATGATTCAATTCATGATTCAATTCATGATTTATGATTCATGATTTAATTCATGATTCATGATTCATGATTTATGATTCATGATTTAATTCATGATTCATGATTCATGATTCAAATCATGATTCATGATTCATGATTCATGATTCAATTCATGATTCATGATTCATAAATCAATTCATGATTCATGATTCAATTCATAATTCATAATTCATGATTCATTATTCAATTCATGATTAATGATTCGATTCATGATTCATTATTTAATTCATGATTCATGATTCCTTATTCAATTCATAATTCATGATTCATGGTTCAATTCATGATTCATGATTCATTATTCAATTCATGATTCATGATTCATGATTCAATTCATGATTCATGATTCAATTCATGATTCATGATTCATGATTCATGATTTATGATTCAATTCATGATTCAATTCTTGATTCATGATTCGATTCATGATTCATGATTCAATTCATGATTCATGATTCAATTCATGATTCATGATTCATGATTTAATTCATGATTCATGATTCATGATTTGATTTTATGATTCATGATGCAATTCATGTTTCTTGTTTCATGATTCATGATTCGATTCATGATTCAATTTATGATTCGTGATTCATGATTCATGATTCATGATACGATTCATGATTCATGCTTCAATTCATGATTCATGATTCAATTCATGATTCATGATTCAATTCATGATTCATGATTCATGATTCATGATTCATGATTCATGATTCAATTTATGATTCATAATTGATGATTTATGAATCAATTCATGATTCATGATTCATGATTCGATTCATGATTCATGATTCAATTCATGATTCATGATTCATGATTCAATTCATGATTCATGATTCATGATTCAATTCATGATTCATGATTCATGATTCATGATTCAATTAATGATTCATGATTCAATTCATGATTCATGATTCATGATTCAATTTATGATTCATAATTCATGATTTATGATTCAATTCATGATTTATGATTCATGATTCAATTCATGATTCATGATACGATTCATGATTCATGATTCATGCTTCAATTCATGATTCATGATTCAATTCATGATTCAATTCATGATTCATGATTCATGATTCATGATTTATGATTCAATTCATGATTCATAATTGATGATTTATGATTCAATTCATGATTCATGATTCATGCTTCAATTCATGATTCATAATTCAATTAATGATTCATGATTCAATTCATGATTCATGATTCATGATTCAATTTATGATTCATAATTCATGATTTATGATTCAATTCATGATTCATGATTCATGATTCAATTCATGATTCATGATTCATGATTCAATTCATGATTCATGATTCATGATTCAATTCATGATTCATGATTCAATTTATGATTCGTGATTCATGATTAAATTCATGATTCATTATTCAATTCATGATTCGATTCATGATTTATGATTCAATTCATGATTCGATTCCTGATTAAAATCATGATTCATGATTCAATTCATGATTCATAATTCATGATTCGATTCATGATTCATGATTCATGATTCATGATTTAATTCATTATTCATGATTCATGATTCAATTCATGATTCATGATTCATGATTCAATTCATGATTCAATTCATGATTCAATTCGTGATTTATGATTCAATTCATGATTCAATTCATGATTCATGATTTGATTAATGATTTATATTCAATTCATGATTCAATTCATGATTCATGATTCGATTCATGATTCATAATTCATGATTCAATTCATGATTCATGATTCATGATTCGATTCATGATTCATGATTCAATTCTTGATTCATGTTTCATGATTAAATTCATGATTCATTATTCATGATTCAATTTATGATTCGTGATTCATGATTCATGATTTATTTCATGATTCATGATTCATGATTCAATTGATGATTCATGATTCAATTCATGATTCAATTCATGATTTATGATTCATGATTTAATTCATGATTCATGATTCATGATTTATGATTCATGATTTAATTCATGATTCATGATTCATGATTCAAATCATGATTCATGATGCATGATTCATGATTCAATTCATGATTCATGATTCATAAATCAATTCATGATTCATGATTCAATTCATGATTCATAATTCATGATTCATGATTCAATTCATGATTAATGATTCGATTCATGATTCATTATTCAATTCATGATTCATGATTCATTATTCAATTCATAATTCATGATTCATGGTTCAATTCATGATTCATGATTCATTATTCAATTCATGATTCATGATTCATGATTCAATTCATGATTCATGATTCATGATTCAATTCATGATTCATGATTCATGATTTATAATTCAATTCATGATTCAATTCTTGATTCATGATTCGATTCATGATTCATGATTCAATTCATGATTCATGATTCAATTCATGATTCATGATTCATGATTCAATTCATGATTCATGATTCATGATTTGATTCATGATTCATGATGCAATTCATGTTTCTTGTTTCATGATTCATGATTCGATTCATGATTCAATTTATGATTCGTGATTCATGATTCATGATTCATGATACGATTCATGATTCATGATTCATGCTTCAATTCATGATTCATGATTCAATTCATGATTCATGATTCATTTCATGATTCATGATTCATGATTCATGATTCATGATTAAATTCATGATTCATGATTCAATTCATGATTCATGATTCAATTCATGATTCATGATTTGATTTATGATTTATGATTCATGATTTAATCATGATTCATGATTCATGATTCAATTGATGATTCATGATTCAATTCATGATTCAATTCATGATTTATGATTCATGATTTAATTCATGATTCATGATTCATGATTCAATTCATGATTCATGATTCATGATTCAATTCATGATTCATGATTCATGATTTATAATTCAATTCATGATTCAATTTATGATTCGTGATTCATGATTCATGATTCATGATACGATTCATGATTCATGATTCATGCTTCAATTCATGATTCATGATTCAATTCATGATTCATGATTCATTTCATGATTCATGATTCATGTTATGATTCAATTCATGATTCATGATTCATGATTCAATTTATGATTCATAATTCATGATTTATGATTCAATTCATGATTTATGATTCATGATTCAATTCATGATTCATGATACGATTCATGATTCATGATTCATGCTTCAATTCATGATTCATGATTCAATTCATGATTCAATTCATGATTCATGATTCATGATTCATGATTTATGATTCAATTCATGATTCATAATTGATGATTTATGATTCAATTCATGATTCATGATTCATTTTTCAATTCATGATTCATGATTCATAATTCAATTAATGATTCATGATTCAATTCATGATTCATGATTCATGATTCAATTTATGATTCATAATTCATGATTTATGATTCAATTCATGATTCATGATTCATGATTCAATTCATGATTCATGATTCATGATTCAATTCATGATTCATGATTCATGATTCAATTCATGATTCAATTTATGATTCGTGATTCATGATTAAATTCATGATTCATTATTCAATTCATGATTCGATTCATGATTTATGATTCAATTCATGATTCGATTCCTGATTAAAATCATGATTCATGATTCAATTCATGATTCATAATTCATGATTCGATTCATGATTCATGATTCATGATTCATGATTTAATTCATTATTCATGATTCATGATTCAATTCATGATTCAATTCATGATTCATGATTCATGATTCAATTCATGATTCAATTCATGATTCAATTCGTGATTTATGATTCAATTCATGATTCAATTCATGATTCATGATTTGATTAATGATTTATATTCAATTCATGATTCATGATTCGATTCATGATTCATAATTCATGATTCAATTCATGATTCATGATTCATGATTCGATTCATGATTCATGATTCAATTCTTGATTCATGTTTCATGATTAAATTCATGATTCATTATTCATGATTCAATTTATGATTCGTGATTCATGATTCATGATTTATTTCATGATTCATGATTCATGATTCAATTGATGATTCATGATTCAATTCATGATTCAATTCATGATTTATGATTCATGATTTAATTCATGATTCATGATTCATGATTTATGATTCATGATTTAATTCATGATTCATGATTCATGATTCAAATCATGATTCATGATGCATGATTCATGATTCAATTCATGATTCATGATTCATAAATCAATTCATGATTCATGATTCAATTCATGATTCATAATTCATGATTCATGATTCAATTCATGATTAATGATTCGATTCATGATTCATTATTCAATTCATGATTCATGATTCATTATTCAATTCATAATTCATGATTCATGGTTCAATTCATGATTCATGATTCATTATTCAATTCATGATTCATGATTCATGATTCAATTCATGATTCATGATTCATGATTCAATTCATGATTCATGATTCATGATTTATAATTCAATTCATGATTCAATTCTTGATTCATGATTCGATTCATGATTCATGATATTCAATTCATGATTCATGATTCAATTCATGATTCATGATTCATGATTCAATTCATGATTCATGATTCATGATTTGATTCATGATTCATGATGCAATTCATGTTTCTTGTTTCATGATTCATGATTCGATCATGATTCAATTTATGATTCGTGATTCATGATTCATGATTCATGATACGATTCATGATTCATGATTCATGCTTCAATTCATGATTCATGATTCAATTTATGATTCATAATTGATGATTTATGAATCAATTCATGATTCATGATTCATGATTCGATTCATGATTCAATTCATGATTCATGATTCATGATTCAATTGATGATTCATGATTCAATTCATGATTCAATTCATGATTTATGATTCATGATTTAATTCATGATTCATGATTCATGATTTATGATTCATGATTTAATTCATGATTCATGATTCATAAATCAATTCATGATTCATGATTCAATTCATGATTCATAATTCATGATTCATGATTCAATTCATGATTAATGATTCGATTCATGATTCATTATTCAATTCATGATTCATGATTCATTATTCAATTCATAATTCATGATTCATGGTTCAATTCATGATTCATGATTCAATTCATGATTCATGATTCATAAATCAATTCATGATTCATGATTCAATTCATGATTCATAATTCATGATTCATGATTCAATTCATGATTAATGATTCGATTCATGATTCATTATTCAATTCATGATTCATGATTCATTATTCAATTCATAATTCATGATTCATGGTTCAATTCATGATTCATGATTCATTATTCAATTCATGATTCATGATTCATGATTCAATTCATGATTCATGATTCATGATTCAATTCATGATTCATGATTCATAATTCATGATTTATGATTCAATTCATGATTCAATTCTTGATTCATGATTCGATTCATGATTCATGATTCAATTCATGATTCATGATTCATGATTTGATTCATGATTCATGATGCAATTCATGTTTCTTGTTTCATGATTCATGATTCGATTCATGATTCAATTTATGATTCGTGATTCATGATTCATGATTCATGATACGATTCATGATTCATGATTCATGCTTCAATTCATGATTCATGATTCAATTTATGATTCATAATTGATGATTTATGAATCAATTCATGATTCATGATTCATGATTCAATTGATGATTCATGATTCAATTCATGATTCAATTCATGATTTATGATTCATGATTTAATTCATGATTCATGATTCATGATTTATGATTCATGATTTAATTCATGATTCATGATTCATAAATCAATTCATGATTCATGATTCAATTCATGATTCATAATTCATGATTCATGATTCAATTCATGATTAATGATTCGATTCATGATTCATTATTCAATTCATGATTCATGATTCATTATTCAATTCATAATTCATGATTCATGGTTCAATTCATGATTCATGATTCAATTCATGATTCATGATTCATAAATCAATTCATGATTCATGATTCAATTCATGATTCATAATTCATGATTCATGATTCAATTCATGATTAATGATTCGATTCATGATTCATTATTCAATTCATGATTCATGATTCATTATTCAATTCATAATTCATGATTCATGGTTCAATTCATGATTCATGATTCATTATTCAATTCATGATTCATGATTCATGATTCAATTCATGATTCATGATTCATGATTCAATTCATGATTCATGATTCATAATTCATGATTTATGATTCAATTCATGATTCAATTCTTGATTCATGATTCGATTCATGATTCATGATTCAATTCATGATTCATGATTCATGATTTGATTCATGATTCATGATGCAATTCATGTTTCTTGTTTCATGATTCATGATTCGATTCATGATTCAATTTATGATTCGTGATTCATGATTCATGATTCATTCTTCAATTCATGATTCATGATTCAATTCATGATTCATGATTCAATTCATGATTCATGATTCATGATTCATGATTCATGATTCAATTTATGATTCATAATTGATGATTTATGAATCAATTTATGATTCATGATTCATGATTCGATTCATGATTCATGATTCAATTCATGATTCATGATTCATGATTCAATTCATGATTCATGATTCATGATTCATGATTCAATTAATGATTCATGATTCAATTCATGATTCATGATTCATGATTCAATTTATGATTCATAATTCATGATTTATGATTCAATTCATGATTCATGATTCATGATTCAATTCCTGATTCATGATTCATGATTCAATTCATGATTCATGATTCAATTTATGATTCGTGATTCATGATTAAATTCATGATTCATTATTCAATTCATGATTCGATTCATGATTTATGATTCAATTCATGATTCGATTCCTGATTAAAATCATGATTCATAATTCAATTCATGATTCATAATTCATGATTCGATTCACGATTCATGATTCATGATTCATGATGTAATTCATTATTCATGATTCATGATTCAATTCATGATTCAATTCATGATTCATGATTCATGATTCAATTCATGATTCATAATTGATGATTTATGATTCAATTCATGATTCATGATTCATGATTCAATTCATGATTCATGATTCATGATTTAATTAATGATTCATGATTCAATTCATGATTCATGATTCAATTTATGATTCATAATTCATGATTTATGATTCAATTCATGATTCATGATTCAATTCATGATTCATGATTCATGATTCAATTCATGATTCATGATTCAATTTATGATTTGTGATTCATGATTAAATTCATGATTCATGATTCATTATTCAATTCATGATTCGATTCATGATTTATGATTCAATTCATGATTCGATTCTTGATTAAAATCATGATTCATGATTCAATTCATGATTCATAATTCATGATTCAATTCATGATTCATGATTCATGATTCATGATTTAATTCATGATTCATGATTCATGATTCAATTCATGATTCAATTCATGATTCATGATTCATGATTCAATTCATGATTCAATTCATTATTCAATTCATGATTCAATTCATGATTCATGATTCATGATTCATGATTCAATTAATGATTCATAATTCATGATTTATGATTCAATTCATGATTCATGATTCATGATTCAATTCATGATTCAATTCATGATTCATGATTCAATTCATGATTCAATGTATGATTCATGATTCAATTAATGATCTATGATTCAATTCATGATTCAATTCATGATTCATGATTCGATTCATGATTCATGATTCATGATTCAATTCATGATTTATGATTCATGATTCAATTCATGATTAATGATTCATGATTCGATTCATGATTCATGATTCAATTCATGATTCATGATTCATTATTCAATTCATTATTCATGAATTATGATTCATGATTCAATTCATGATTCATGATTCATGATTCAATTTATGATTCAATTCATGATTCATGATTCAAGAGCCAAGATTCATGATCATGAATCATGATTCATGATTCATGATTCAATTCATGATTCATTATTCAATTCATGATTCATGATTCATGATTCAATTCTTGATTCAATTCATGATTCAAATCATGATTCATGATTCATGATTCAATTCATGATTCAATTCATGATTCAATTTATGATTCATGATTCAATTCATGATTCAATTAATGATTCATGATTCGATTAATGATTCATGATTCAATTCATAATTTCAATTCATGATTCATGATTAATGATTCATGATTCATGATTCAATTCATGATTCATATTTCATGATTTATGTTTCAATTCATGATTCATGATTCATGATTCAATTCATGATTCATGATTCAATTCATGACTCATGATTCAATTCATGATTCATGATTCAATTCTTGATTCATGATTCGATTCATGATTCATGATTCATGATTCAATTCATGATTCATGATTCATGATTCAATTCATGATTCATGATTCATGATTCGATTCATGATTCATGATGCAATTCATGTTTCTTGTTTCATGATTCAATTCATGATTCATGATTAAATTTATTATTCGTGATTCATGATTCATGATACGATTCATGATTCATGATTCATGCCTCAATTCATGATTCATGATTCAATTCATGATTCATGATTCAAATTATGATTCATGATTCATGATTCAATTCATGATTCATGATTCAATTTATGATTCGTGATTCATGATTCAATTCATGATTCATGATTCATTATTCAATTCATGATTCGACTTATGATTCATGATTCAATTCATGATTTATGATTCAATTCATGATTTGATTCCTGATTAAAATCATGATTCATGATTCAATTCATGATTCATGATTCATGATTCTATTCATGATTCATGATTCATGATTTAATTCATGATTCATGATTCATGATTCAATTCATGATTCAATTCATGATTCAATTCATGATTCAATTCATGATTCAATTCATGATTCATGATTCGATTAATGATTCATGATTCAATTCATGATTCAATTCATGATTTGTGATTCAATTCATGATTCATGATTCGATTCATGATTCATGATTCAATTCATGATTCATGATTCAATTAATGATTCATGATTCAATTCATGATTCATGATTCGATTCATGATTCATGATTCATGATTCAATTCATGATTCATGATTCAATTCATGATTCTATTCATGATTCATGATTCATGATTCAATTCATGATTCGATTCATGATTCATGATTTCATTCATGATTCATTATTCAATTCATGATTCATGATCCATGATTCAATTCTGATTCGTGATTCATGATTCAATTCATGTTTCATGATTCATTATTCAATTCATGATTCGATTCATGATTCATGATTCAATTCATGATTCATTATTCAATTCATGATTCATGATCCATGATTCAATTCTGATTCATGATTCATGATTCAATTCATGTTTCATGATTCATTATTCAATTCATGATTCATGATTCATGATTCTATTCATGATTCATGATTCAATTCATGATTCATGATTCAATTAATGATTCATGATTCAATTCATGATTCATGATTCAATTAATGATTCATGATTCAATTCATGATTCATGATTCAAATTATGATTCATGATTCATGATTCAATTCATGATTCATGATTAAATTTATTATTCGTGATTCATGATTCATGATACGATTCATGATTCATGATTCATGCCTCAATTCATGATTCATGATTCAATTCATGATTCATGATTCAAATTATGATTCATGATTCATGATTCAATTCATGATTCATGATTCAATTTATGATTCGTGATTCATGATTCAATTCATGATTCATGATTCATTATTCAATTCATGATTCGACTTATGATTCATGATTCAATTCATGATTTATGATTCAATTCATGATTTGATTCCTGATTAAAATCATGATTCATGATTCAATTCATGATTCATGATTCATGATTCTATTCATGATTCATGATTCATGATTTAATTCATGATTCATGATTCATGATTCAATTCATGATTCAATTCATGATTCAATTCATGATTCAATTCATGATTCAATTCATGATTCATGATTCGATTAATGATTCATGATTCAATTCATGATTCAATTCATGATTCAATTCATGATTTGTGATTCAATTCATGATTCATGATTCGATTCATGATTCATGATTCAATTCATGATTCATGATTCAATTAATGATTCATGATTCAATTCATGATTCATGATTCGATTCATGATTCATGATTCATGATTCAATTCATGATTCATGATTCAATTCATGATTCTATTCATGATTCATGATTCATGATTCAATTCATGATTCGATTCATGATTCATGATTTCATTCATGATTCATTATTCAATTCATGATTCATGATCCATGATTCAATTCTGATTCGTGATTCATGATTCAATTCATGTTTCATGATTCATTATTCAATTCATGATTCGATTCATGATTCATGATTCAATTCATGATTCATTATTCAATTCATGATTCATGATCCATGATTCAATTCTGATTCATGATTCATGATTCAATTCATGTTTCATGATTCATTATTCAATTCATGATTCATGATTCATGATTCTATTCATGATTCATGATTCAATTCATGATTCATGATTCAATTAATGATTCATGATTCAATTCATGATTCATGATTCAATTAATGATTCATGATTCAATTCATGATTCATGATTCATGATTCAATTTATGATTCAATTCATGATTCATGATTCATGATCCAAGATTCATGAT
The DNA here is from genome assembly GCF_038048845.1 of Mixophyes fleayi. Classification (NCBI taxonomy): domain Eukaryota; kingdom Metazoa; phylum Chordata; class Amphibia; order Anura; family Limnodynastidae; genus Mixophyes; species Mixophyes fleayi. The sequence continues at coordinate 18,146 of NW_027447060.1, read as the reverse complement.
TCATGATTCATGATTCAATTCATGATTCATTATTCAATTCATGATTCCTGATTCATGATTCATGATTCAATTCATGATTCATGATTCATGATTCAATTCTTTATTCAATTCATGATTCATGATTCAAATCATGATTCATGATTCAATTCATGATTCAATTCATGATTCAATTTATGATTCATGATTAAATTCATGATTCAATTAATGATTCATGATTCGATTAATGATTCATGATTCAATTCATAATTTCAATTCATGATTCATGATTAATGATTCATGATTCATGATTCAATTCATGATTCATATTTCATGATTTATGTTTCAATTCATGATTCATGATTCAATTCATGATTCAATTCATGACTCATGATTCAATTCATGATTCATGATTCAATTCTTGATTCATGATTCGATTCATGATTCATGATTCCTGATTCAATTCATGATTCATGATTCATGATTCAATTCATGATTCATGATTCATGATTCGATTCATGATTCATGATGCAATTCATGTTTCTTGTTTCATGATTCAATTCATGATTCATGATTCATGATTAAATTTATTATTCGTGATTCATGATTCATGATACGATTCATGATTCATGATTCATGCTTCAATTCATGATTCATGATTCAATTCATGATTCATGATTCAATTCATGATTCGTGATTCATGATTCAATTTATGATTCATGATTCATTATTCAATTCATGATTCGACTTATGATTCATGATTCAATTCATGATTTATGATTCAATTCATGATTTGATTCCTGATTAAAATCATGATTCATGATTCATGATTCTATTCATGATTCATGATTCATGATTTAATTCATGATTCATGATTCATGATTCAATTCATGATTCAATTCATGATTCAATTAATGATTCATGATTCAATTAATGATTCATGATTCAATTCATGATTCAATTCATGATTCAATTCATGATTCATGATTCATGATTCGATTCATGATTCATGATTCAATTCATGATTCATGATTCAATTAATGATTCATGATTCAATTCATGATTCATGATTCGATTCATGATTCATGATTCATGATTCAATTCATGATTCATGATTCAATTCATGATTCTATTCATAATTCATGATTCTATTCATGATTCATGATTCATGATTCAATTCATGATTCGATTCATGATTCATGATTTCATTCATGATTCATTATTTAATTCATGATTCATGATCCATGATTCAATTCTGATTCGTGATTCATGATTCAATTTATGTTTCATGATTCATTATTCAATTCATGATTCGATTCATGATTCATGATTCAATTCATGATTCATTATTCAATTCATGATTCATGATCCATGATTCAATTCTGATTCATGATTCATGATTCAATTCATGTTTCATGATTTATTATTCAATTCATGATTCATGAATTATGATTCATGATTCAATTCATGATTCATGATTCATGATTCAAGATTCATGATTCATTTCATGATTCATGATTCATGATTCAATTCATAATTCATTATTCAAATCATGATTCATGATTCATGATTCATGATTCAATTCATGATTCATGATTCATGATTCAATTCTTGATTCAATTCATGATTCATGATTCAATTCATGATTGAATTCATGATTTAATTTATGATTCATGATTCAATTCATGATTCAATTAATGATTCATGATTCGATTAATGATTCATGATTTAATTCATGATTCAATTCATGATTCATGATTAATGATTCATGATTCATGATTCAATTCATGATTCATATCTCATGATTTATGTTTCAATTCATGATTCATGATTCATGATTCAATTCATGATTCATGATTCAATTCCTGATTCAATTTATGATTCATGATTCGATTAATGATTTATGATTCTATTCATGATTCAATTCTTGATTCGATTCATGATTCATGATTCATGATTCAATTCATGATTCATGATTCATGATTTTATTCATGATTCATGATGCAATTCTTGTTTCTTGTTTCATGATTCAATTCATGATTCATGATTCATGATTCAATTTATGATTCGTGATTCATGATTCATGATATGATTCATGATTCATGATTCATGCTTCAATTCATGATTCATGATTCAATTCATGATTCATGATTCAATTCATGATTCATGATTCATGATTCATGATTCAATTCATGATTCATAATTGATGATTTATGATTCAATTCATGATTCATGATTCATGATTCGATTCATGATTCATGATTCAATTCATGATTCATGATTTAATTCATGATTCATGATTCATGATTCAATTAATTAATCATGATTCAATTCATGATTTATGATTCATGATTCAATTTATGATTCATAGTTCATGATTTATGATTCAATTCATGATTTATGATTCAATTCATGATTTGATTCCTGATTAAAATCATGATTCATGATTCAATTCATGATTCATGATTCATGATTCTATTCATGATTCATAATTCATGATTTAATTCATGATTCATGATTCAATTCATGATTCAATTCATGATTCAATTAATGATTCATGATTCGATTAATGATTCATGATTCAATTCATGATTCAATTCATGATTCAATTCATGATTTACGATTCAATTCATGATTCATGATTCATGATTCTATTCATAATTCATGATTCAATTCATGATTCATGATTCAATTAATGATTCATGATTCAATTCATGATTCATGATTTAATTAATGATTCATGATTCAATTCATGATTCATGATTCAATTCATGATTCGATTCCTGATTTAAATCATGATTCATGATTCAATTCATGATTCATGATTCATGATTCAATTCATGATTCATGATTCATGATTCATGATTCATGATTCAATTCATGATTCATGATTTATGATTCAATTCATGGTTCAATTCATGATTCAATTCATGATTCAATATTCGATTAATGATTTATGATTCAATTCATGATTCAATTCATGATTCATGATTCGATTCATGATTCATGATTCAATTCATGATTCAATTCATGATTCAATTCATGATTCATGATTCATGATTCAATTCATGATTTGATTCATGATTCATGATTCAATTCATGATTCATTATTCAATGATTCATGATCCATGATTCAATTCTGATTCATGATTCATGATCCATGATTCAATTCTGATTCATGATTCATGATTCAATTCATGTTTCATGATTCATTATTCAATTCATGATTCATGAATTATGATTCATGATTCAATTCATGATTCATGATTCATGATTCAATTCATGATTCATGATTCAATTCATGATTCATGATTCAAGATTCATGATTCATTTCATGATTCATGATTCATGATTTAATTCATGATTTATGATTCAATTCATGTTTCATGATTCATTATTCAATTCATGATTCATGAATTATGATTCATGATTCAATTCATGATTCATGATTCATGATTCAATTCATGATTCATGATTCAATTCATGATTCATGATTCAAGATTCATGATTCATTTCATGATTCATGATTCATGATTTAATTCATGATTCATGATTCAAATCATGATTCATGATTCATGATTCAATTCATGATTCAATTCATGATTCAATTCATGATTCAATTTATGATTCAATTCATGATTCATTTAATGATTCATGATTCGATTAATGATTCATGATTTAATTCATGATTCTATTCATGATTCATGATTAATGATTCATGATTCATGATTCAATTTATGATTCGTGATTCATGATTCATGATATGATTCATGATTCATGATTCATGCTTCAATTCATGATTCATGATTCAATTCATGATTCATGATTCAATTCATGATTCATGATTCATGATTCATGATTCAATTCATGATTCATAATTGATGATTTATGATTCAATTCATGATTCATGATTCATGATTCAATTCATGATTCATGATTCAATTCATGATTCATGATTTAATTCATGATTCATGATTCATGATTCAATTAATTAATCATGATTCAATTCATGATTTATGATTCATGATTCAATTTATGATTCATAGTTCATGATTTATGATTCAATTCATGATTTATGATTCAATTCATGATTTGATTCCTGATTAAAATCATGATTCATGATTCAATTCATGATTCATGATTCATAATTCTATTCATGATTCATGATTCATGATTTAATTCATGATTCATGATTCATGATTCAATTCATGATTCAATTCATGATTCAATTCATGATTCAATTAATGATTCATGATTCGATTAATGATTCATGATTCAATTCATGATTCAATTCATGATTCAATTCATGATTCATGATTCAATTCATGATTCATGATTCAATTAATGATTCATGATTCAATTCATGATTCATGATTTAATTAATGATTCATGATTCAATTCATGATTCATGATTCAATTCATGATTCATGATTTAATTAATGATTCATGATTCAATTCATGATTCATGATTCAATTCATGATTCGATTCCTGATTTAAATGATGATTCATGATTCAATTCATGATTCATGATTCATGATTCAATTCATGATTCATGATTCATGATTCATGATTCATGATTCAATTCATGATTCATGATTTATGATTCAATTCATGGTTCAATTCATGATTCAATTCATGATTCATTATTCGATTAATGATTTATGATTCAATTCATGATTCAATTCATGATTCATGATTCGATTCATGATTCATGATTCAATTCATGATTCATGATTCAATTCATGATTCAATTCATGATTCATGATTCAATTCATGATTTGATTCATGATTCATGATTCAATTCATGATTCATTATTCAATGATTCATGATCCATGATTCAATTCTGATTCATGATTCATGATTCATGATTCAATTCATGATTCATGATTCATGATTCAATTCTTGATTCAATTCATGATTCATGATTCAATTCATGATTGAATTCATGATTTAATTTATGATTCATGATTCAATTCATGATTCAATTAATGATTCATGATTCGATTAATGATTCATGATTTAATTCATGATTCAATTCATGATTCATGATTAATGATTCATGATTCATGATTCAATTCATGATTCATATCTCATGATTTATGTTTCAATTCATGATTCATGATTCATGATTCAATTCATGATTCATGATTCAATTCATGATTCATGATTTAATTCATGATTCATGATTCATGATTCAATTAATTAATCATGATTCAATTCATGATTTATGATTCATGATTCAATTTATGATTCATAGTTCATGATTTATGATTCAATTCATGATTTATGATTCAATTCATGATTTGATTCCTGATTAAAATCATGATTCATGATTCAATTCATGATTCATGATTCATAATTCTATTCATGATTCATGATTCATGATTTAATTCATGATTCATGATTCATGATTCAATTCATGATTCAATTCATGATTCAATTCATGATTCAATTAATGATTCATGATTCGATTAATGATTCATGATTCAATTCATGATTCAATTCATGATTCAATTCATGATTCATGATTCAATTCATGATTCATGATTCAATTAATGATTCATGATTCAATTCATGATTCATGATTTAATTAATGATTCATGATTCAATTCATGATTCATGATTCAATTCATGATTCATGATTTAATTAATGATTCATGATTCAATTCATGATTCATGATTCAATTCATGATTCGATTCCTGATTTAAATGATGATTCATGATTCAATTCATGATTCATGATTCATGATTCAATTCATGATTCATGATTCATGATTCATGATTCATGATTCAATTCATGATTCATGATTTATGATTCAATTCATGGTTCAATTCATGATTCAATTCATGATTCATTATTCGATTAATGATTTATGATTCAATTCATGATTCAATTCATGATTCATGATTCGATTCATGATTCATGATTCAATTCATGATTCATGATTCAATTCATGATTCAATTCATGATTCATGATTCAATTCATGATTTGATTCATGATTCATGATTCAATTCATGATTCATTATTCAATGATTCATGATCCATGATTCAATTCTGATTCATGATTCATGATCCATGATTCAATTCATGATTCATGATTCATGATTCAATTCTTGATTCAATTCATGATTCATGATTCAATTCATGATTGAATTCATGATTTAATTTATGATTCATGATTCAATTCATGATTCAATTAATGATTCATGATTCGATTAATGATTCATGATTTAATTCATGATTCAATTCATGATTCATGATTAATGATTCATGATTCATGATTCAATTCATGATTCATATCTCATGATTTATGTTTCAATTCATGATTCATGATTCATGATTCAATTCATGATTCATGATTCAATTCCTGATTCAATTTATGATTCATGATTCGATTAATGATTTATGATTCTATTCATGATTCAATTCTTGATTCGATTCATGATTCATGATTCAATTCATGATTCATGATTCATTATTCATGATTGAATTCATGATTCATGATTCATGATTTTATTCATGATTCATGATTCATGCTTCAATCATGATTCATGATTCAATTCATGATTCATGATTCAATTCATGATTCATGATTCATGATTCGATTCATGATTCATGATTCAATTCATGATTCATGATTTAATTCATGATTCATGATTCAATTAATTAATCATGATTCAATTCATGATTTATGATTCATGATTCAATTTATGATTCATAGTTCATGATTTATGATTCAATTCATGATTTATGATTCAATTCATGATTTGATTCCTGATTAAAATCATGATTCATGATTCAATTCATGATTCATGATTCATGATTCTATTCATGATTCATGATTCATGATTTAATTCATGATTAATGATTCATGATTCAATTCATGATTCAATTCATGATTCAATTAATGATTCATGATTCGATTAATGATTCATGATTCAATTCATGATTCAATTCATGATTCAATTCATGATTTACGATTCAATTCATGATTCATGATTCATGATTCTATTCATGATTCATGATTCAATTCATGATTCATGATTCATTTAATGATTCATGATTCAATTCATGATTCATGATTCAATTCATGATTCGATTCCTGATTTAAATCATGATTCATGATTCAATTCATGATTCATGATTCATGATTCAATTCATGATTCATGATTCATGATTCATGATTCATGATTCAATTCATGATTCATGATTTATGATTCAATTCATGGTTCAATTCATGATTCAATTCATGATTCATTATTCGATTAATGATTTATGATTCAATTCATGATTCAATTCATGATTCATGATTCGATTCACGATTCATGATTCAATTCATGATTCATGATTCAATTCATGATTCAATTCATGATTCATGATTCATGATTCAATTCATGATTTGATTCATGATTCATGATTCGATTCACGATTCATGATTCAATTCATGATTCATGATTCAATTCATGATTCAATTCATGTTTCATGATTCATTATTCAATTCATGATTCATGAATTATGATTCATGATTCAATTCATGATTCATGATTCATGATTCAATTCATGATTCATGATTCAATTCATGATTCATGATTCAAGATTCATGATTCATTTCATGATTCATGATTCATGATTCAATTCATGATTTGATTCATGATTCATGATTCAATTCATGATTCATTATTCAATGATTCATGATCCATGATTCAATTCTGATTCATGATTCATGATCCATGATTCAATTCATGATTCATGATTCATGATTCAATTCTTGATTCAATTCATGATTCATGATTCAATTCATGATTGAATTCATGATTTAATTTATGATTCATGATTCAATTCATGATTCAATTAATGATTCATGATTCGATTAATGATTCATGATTTAATTCATGATTCAATTCATGATTCATGATTAATGATTCATGATTCATGATTCAATTCATGATTCATATCTCATGATTTATGTTTCAATTCATGATTCATGATTCATGATTCAATTCATGATTCATGATTCAATTCCTGATTCAATTTATGATTCATGATTCGATTAATGATTTATGATTCTATTCATGATTCAATTCTTGATTCGATTCATGATTCATGATTCATGATTCAATTCATGATTCATGATTCATGATTTTATTCATGATTCATGATGCAATTCTTGTTTCTTGTTTCATGATTCAATTCATGATTCATGATTCATGATTCAATTTATGATTCGTGATTCATGATTCATGATATGATTCATGATTCATGATTCATGCTTCAATTCATGATTCATGATTCAATTCATGATTCATGATTCAATTCATGATTCATGATTCATGATTCATGATTCAATTCATGATTCATAATTGATGATTTATGATTCAATTCATGATTCATGATTCATGATTCGATTCATGATTCATGATTCAATTCATGATTCATGATTTAATTCATGATTCATGATTCATGATTCAATTAATTAATCATGATTCAATTCATGATTTATGATTCATGATTCAATTTATGATTCATAGTTCATGATTTATGATTCAATTCATGATTTATGATTCAATTCATGATTTGATTCCTGATTAAAATCATGATTCATGATTCAATTCATAATTCATGATTCTATTCATGATTCATGATTCATGATTTATTTCATGATTCATGATTCATGATTCAATTCATGATTCAATTCATGATTCAATTCATGATTCAATTAATGATTCATGATTCGATTAATGATTCATGATTCAATTCATGATTCAATTCATGATTCAATTCATGATTTACGATTCAATTCATGATTCATGATTCATGATTCTATTCATGATTCATGATTCAATTCATGATTCATGATTCAATTAATGATTCATGATTCAATTCATGATTCATGATTTAATTAATGATTCATGATTCAATTCATGATTCATGATTCAATTCATCATTCGATTCCTGATTTAAATCATGATTCATGATTCAATTCATGATTCATGATTCATGATTCAATTCATGATTCATGATTCATGATTCATGATTCATGATTCAATTCATGATTCATGATTTATGATTCAATTCATGGTTCAATTCATGATTCAATTCATGATTCATTATTCGATTAATGATTTATGATTCAATTCATGATTCAATTCATGATTCATGATTCGATTCATGATTCATGATTCAATTCATGATTCATGATTCAATTCATGATTCAATTCATGATTCATGATTCATGATTCAATTCATGATTTGATTCATGATTCATGATTCAATTCATGATTCATTATTCAATGATTCATGATCCATGATTCAATTCTGATTCATGATTCATGATCCATGATTCAATTCTGATTCATGATTCATGATTCAATTCATGTTTCATGATTCATTATTCAATTCATGATTCATGAATTATGATTCATGATTCAATTCATGATTCATGATTCATGATTCAATTCATGATTCATGATTCAATTCATGATTCATGATTCAAGATTCATGATTCATTTCATGATTCATGATTCATGATTTAATTCATGATTCATTATTCAATTCATGATTCATGATTCATGATTCAATTAATGAATCATGATTCATTATTCAATTCTTGATTCAATTCATGATTCATGATTCAAATCATGATTCATGATTCATGATTCAATTCATGATTCAATTCATGATTCAATTTATGATTCAATTCATGATTCATTTAATGATTCATGATTCGATTAATGATTCATGATTTAATTCATGATTCAATTCATGATTCATGATTAATGATTCATGATTCATGATTCAATTTATGATTCGTGATTCATGATTCATGATATGATTCATGATTCATGATTCATGCTTCAATTCATGATTCATGATTCAATTCATGATTCATGATTCAATTCATGATTCATGATTCATGATTCATGATTCAATTCATGATTCAAAATTGATGATTTATGATTCAATTCATGATTCATGATTCATGATTCGATTCATGATTCATGATTCAATTCATGATTCATGATTTAATTCATGATTCATGATTCATGATTCAATTAATTAATCATGATTCAATTCATGATTTATGATTCATGATTCAATTTATGATTCATAGTTCATGATTTATGATTCAATTCATGATTTATGATTCAATTCATGATTTGATTCCTGATTAAAATCATGATTCATGATTCAATTCATGATTCATGATTCATAATTCTATTCATGATTCATGATTCATGATTTAATTCATGATTCATGATTCATGATTCAATTCATGATTCAATTCATGATTCAATTCATGATTCAATTAATGATTCATGATTCGATTAATGATTCATGATTCAATTCATGATTCAATTCATGATTCAATTCATGATTCATGATTCAATTCATGATTCATGATTCAATTAATGATTCATGATTCAATTCATGATTCATGATTTAATTAATGATTCATGATTCAATTCATGATTCATGATTCAATTCATGATTCATGATTTAATTAATGATTCATGATTCAATTCATGATTCATGATTCAATTCATGATTCGATTCCTGATTTAAATGATGATTCATGATTCAATTCATGATTCATGATTCATGATTCAATTCATGATTCATGATTCATGATTCATGATTCATGATTCAATTCATGATTCATGATTTATGATTCAATTCATGGTTCAATTCATGATTCAATTCATGATTCATTATTCGATTAATGATTTATGATTCAATTCATGATTCAATTCATGATTCATGATTCGATTCATGATTCATGATTCAATTCATGATTCATGATTCAATTCATGATTCAATTCATGATTCATGATTCAATTCATGATTTGATTCATGATTCATGATTCAATTCATGATTCATTATTCAATGATTCATGATCCATGATTCAATTCTGATTCATGATTCATGATTCATGATTCAATTCATGATTCATGATTCATGATTCAATTCTTGATTCAATTCATGATTCATGATTCAATTCATGATTGAATTCATGATTTAATTTATGATTCATGATTCAATTCATGATTCAATTAATGATTCATGATTCGATTAATGATTCATGATTTAATTCATGATTCAATTCATGATTCATGATTAATGATTCATGATTCATGATTCAATTCATGATTCATATCTCATGATTTATGTTTCAATTCATGATTCATGATTCATGATTCAATTCATGATTCATGATTCAATTCATGATTCATGATTTAATTCATGATTCATGATTCATGATTCAATTAATTAATCATGATTCAATTCATGATTTATGATTCATGATTCAATTTATGATTCATAGTTCATGATTTATGATTCAATTCATGATTTATGATTCAATTCATGATTTGATTCCTGATTAAAATCATGATTCATGATTCAATTCATGATTCATGATTCATAATTCTATTCATGATTCATGATTCATGATTTAATTCATGATTCATGATTCATGATTCAATTCATGATTCAATTCATGATTCAATTCATGATTCAATTAATGATTCATGATTCGATTAATGATTCATGATTCAATTCATGATTCAATTCATGATTCAATTCATGATTCATGATTCAATTCATGATTCATGATTCAATTAATGATTCATGATTCAATTCATGATTCATGATTTAATTAATGATTCATGATTCAATTCATGATTCATGATTCAATTCATGATTCATGATTTAATTAATGATTCATGATTCAATTCATGATTCATGATTCAATTCATGATTCGATTCCTGATTTAAATGATGATTCATGATTCAATTCATGATTCATGATTCATGATTCAATTCATGATTCATGATTCATGATTCATGATTCATGATTCAATTCATGATTCATGATTTATGATTCAATTCATGGTTCAATTCATGATTCAATTCATGATTCATTATTCGATTAATGATTTATGATTCAATTCATGATTCAATTCATGATTCATGATTCGATTCATGATTCATGATTCAATTCATGATTCATGATTCAATTCATGATTCAATTCATGATTCATGATTCAATTCATGATTTGATTCATGATTCATGATTCAATTCATGATTCATTATTCAATGATTCATGATCCATGATTCAATTCTGATTCATGATTCATGATCCATGATTCAATTCATGATTCATGATTCATGATTCAATTCTTGATTCAATTCATGATTCATGATTCAATTCATGATTGAATTCATGATTTAATTTATGATTCATGATTCAATTCATGATTCAATTAATGATTCATGATTCGATTAATGATTCATGATTTAATTCATGATTCAATTCATGATTCATGATTAATGATTCATGATTCATGATTCAATTCATGATTCATATCTCATGATTTATGTTTCAATTCATGATTCATGATTCATGATTCAATTCATGATTCATGATTCAATTCCTGATTCAATTTATGATTCATGATTCGATTAATGATTTATGATTCTATTCATGATTCAATTCTTGATTCGATTCATGATTCATGATTCATGATTCAATTCATGATTCATGATTCATTATTCATGATTGAATTCATGATTCATGATTCATGATTTTATTCATGATTCATGATTCATGCTTCAATCATGATTCATGATTCAATTCATGATTCATGATTCAATTCATGATTCATGATTCATGATTCGATTCATGATTCATGATTCAATTCATGATTCATGATTTAATTCATGATTCATGATTCAATTAATTAATCATGATTCAATTCATGATTTATGATTCATGATTCAATTTATGATTCATAGTTCATGATTTATGATTCAATTCATGATTTATGATTCAATTCATGATTTGATTCCTGATTAAAATCATGATTCATGATTCAATTCATGATTCATGATTCATGATTCTATTCATGATTCATGATTCATGATTTAATTCATGATTAATGATTCATGATTCAATTCATGATTCAATTCATGATTCAATTAATGATTCATGATTCGATTAATGATTCATGATTCAATTCATGATTCAATTCATGATTCAATTCATGATTTACGATTCAATTCATGATTCATGATTCATGATTCTATTCATGATTCATGATTCAATTCATGATTCATGATTCATTTAATGATTCATGATTCAATTCATGATTCATGATTCAATTCATGATTCGATTCCTGATTTAAATCATGATTCATGATTCAATTCATGATTCATGATTCATGATTCAATTCATGATTCATGATTCATGATTCATGATTCATGATTCAATTCATGATTCATGATTTATGATTCAATTCATGGTTCAATTCATGATTCAATTCATGATTCATTATTCGATTAATGATTTATGATTCAATTCATGATTCAATTCATGATTCATGATTCGATTCACGATTCATGATTCAATTCATGATTCATGATTCAATTCATGATTCAATTCATGATTCATGATTCATGATTCAATTCATGATTTGATTCATGATTCATGATTCGATTCACGATTCATGATTCAATTCATGATTCATGATTCAATTCATGATTCAATTCATGTTTCATGATTCATTATTCAATTCATGATTCATGAATTATGATTCATGATTCAATTCATGATTCATGATTCATGATTCAATTCATGATTCATGATTCAATTCATGATTCATGATTCAAGATTCATGATTCATTTCATGATTCATGATTCATGATTCAATTCATGATTTGATTCATGATTCATGATTCAATTCATGATTCATTATTCAATGATTCATGATCCATGATTCAATTCTGATTCATGATTCATGATCCATGATTCAATTCATGATTCATGATTCATGATTCAATTCTTGATTCAATTCATGATTCATGATTCAATTCATGATTGAATTCATGATTTAATTTATGATTCATGATTCAATTCATGATTCAATTAATGATTCATGATTCGATTAATGATTCATGATTTAATTCATGATTCAATTCATGATTCATGATTAATGATTCATGATTCATGATTCAATTCATGATTCATATCTCATGATTTATGTTTCAATTCATGATTCATGATTCATGATTCAATTCATGATTCATGATTCAATTCCTGATTCAATTTATGATTCATGATTCGATTAATGATTTATGATTCTATTCATGATTCAATTCTTGATTCGATTCATGATTCATGATTCATGATTCAATTCATGATTCATGATTCATGATTTTATTCATGATTCATGATGCAATTCTTGTTTCTTGTTTCATGATTCAATTCATGATTCATGATTCATGATTCAATTTATGATTCGTGATTCATGATTCATGATATGATTCATGATTCATGATTCATGCTTCAATTCATGATTCATGATTCAATTCATGATTCATGATTCAATTCATGATTCATGATTCATGATTCATGATTCAATTCATGATTCATAATTGATGATTTATGATTCAATTCATGATTCATGATTCATGATTCGATTCATGATTCATGATTCAATTCATGATTCATGATTTAATTCATGATTCATGATTCATGATTCAATTAATTAATCATGATTCAATTCATGATTTATGATTCATGATTCAATTTATGATTCATAGTTCATGATTTATGATTCAATTCATGATTTATGATTCAATTCATGATTTGATTCCTGATTAAAATCATGATTCATGATTCAATTCATAATTCATGATTCTATTCATGATTCATGATTCATGATTTATTTCATGATTCATGATTCATGATTCAATTCATGATTCAATTCATGATTCAATTCATGATTCAATTAATGATTCATGATTCGATTAATGATTCATGATTCAATTCATGATTCAATTCATGATTCAATTCATGATTTACGATTCAATTCATGATTCATGATTCATGATTCTATTCATGATTCATGATTCAATTCATGATTCATGATTCAATTAATGATTCATGATTCAATTCATGATTCATGATTTAATTAATGATTCATGATTCAATTCATGATTCATGATTCAATTCATCATTCGATTCCTGATTTAAATCATGATTCATGATTCAATTCATGATTCATGATTCATGATTCAATTCATGATTCATGATTCATGATTCATGATTCATGATTCAATTCATGATTCATGATTTATGATTCAATTCATGGTTCAATTCATGATTCAATTCATGATTCATTATTCGATTAATGATTTATGATTCAATTCATGATTCAATTCATGATTCATGATTCGATTCATGATTCATGATTCAATTCATGATTCATGATTCAATTCATGATTCAATTCATGATTCATGATTCATGATTCAATTCATGATTTGATTCATGATTCATGATTCAATTCATGATTCATTATTCAATGATTCATGATCCATGATTCAATTCTGATTCATGATTCATGATCCATGATTCAATTCTGATTCATGATTCATGATTCAATTCATGTTTCATGATTCATTATTCAATTCATGATTCATGAATTATGATTCATGATTCAATTCATGATTCATGATTCATGATTCAATTCATGATTCATGATTCAATTCATGATTCATGATTCAAGATTCATGATTCATTTCATGATTCATGATTCATGATTTAATTCATGATTCATTATTCAATTCATGATTCATGATTCATGATTCAATTAATGAATCATGATTCATTATTCAATTCTTGATTCAATTCATGATTCATGATTCAAATCATGATTCATGATTCATGATTCAATTCATGATTCAATTCATGATTCAATTTATGATTCAATTCATGATTCATTTAATGATTCATGATTCGATTAATGATTCATGATTTAATTCATGATTCAATTCATGATTCATGATTAATGATTCATGATTCATGATTCAATTTATGATTCGTGATTCATGATTCATGATATGATTCATGATTCATGATTCATGCTTCAATTCATGATTCATGATTCAATTCATGATTCATGATTCAATTCATGATTCATGATTCATGATTCATGATTCAATTCATGATTCAAAATTGATGATTTATGATTCAATTCATGATTCATGATTCATGATTCGATTCATGATTCATGATTCAATTCATGATTCATGATTTAATTCATGATTCATGATTCATGATTCAATTAATTAATCATGATTCAATTCATGATTTATGATTCATGATTCAATTTATGATTCATAGTTCATGATTTATGATTCAATTCATGATTTATGATTCAATTCATGATTTGATTCCTGATTAAAATCATGATTCATGATTCAATTCATGATTCATGATTCATAATTCTATTCATGATTCATGATTCATGATTTAATTCATGATTCATGATTCAATTCATGATTCAATTCATGATTCAATTCATGATTCAATTAATGATTCATGATTCGATTAATGATTCATGATTCAATTCATGATTCAATTCATGATTCAATTCATGATTCATGATTCAATTCATGATTCAATTAATGATTCATGATTCAATTCATGATTCATGATTTAATTAATGATTCATGATTCAATTCATGATTCATGATTCAATTCATGATTCGATTCCTGATTTAAATGATGATTCATGATTCAATTCATGATTCATGATTCATGATTCAATTCATGATTCATGATTCATGATTCATGATTCATGATTCAATTCATGATTCATGATTTATGATTCAATTCATGGTTCAATTCATGATTCAATTCATGATTCATTATTCGATTAATGATTTATGATTCAATTCATGATTCAATTCATGATTCATGATTTGATTCATGATTCATGATTCAATTCATGATTCATGATTCAATTCATGATTCAATTCATGATTCATGATTCATGATTCAATTCATGATTTGATTCATGATTCATGATTCAATTCATGATTCATTATTCAATGATTCATGATCCATGATTCAATTCTGATTCATGATTCATGATCCATGATTCAATTCATGATTCATGATTCATG
Source organism: Mixophyes fleayi (assembly GCF_038048845.1). Classification (NCBI taxonomy): domain Eukaryota; kingdom Metazoa; phylum Chordata; class Amphibia; order Anura; family Limnodynastidae; genus Mixophyes; species Mixophyes fleayi. The sequence continues at coordinate 1,194 of NW_027447060.1, read as the reverse complement.
ATTCAATTCTTGATTCAATTCATGATTCATGATTCAATTCATGATTGAATTCATGATTTAATTTATGATTCATGATTCAATTCATGATTCAATTAATGATTCATGATTCGATTAATGATTCATGTATTAATTCATGATTCAATTCATGATTCATGATTAATGATTCATGATTCATGATTCAATTCATGATTCATATCTCATGATTTATGTTTCAATTCATGATTCATGATTCATGATTCAATTCATGATTCATGATTCAATTCCTGATTCAATTTATGATTCATGATTCGATTAATGACTTATGATTCTATTCATGATTCAATTCTTGATTCGATTCATGATTCATGATTCAATTCATGATTCATGATTCATTATTCATGATTGAATTCATGATTCATGATTCATGATTTTATTCATGATTCATGATGCAATTCTTGTTTCTTGTTTCATGATTCAATTCATGATTCATGATTCATGATTCAATTCATGATTCATGATTCATGCTTCAATTCATGATTCATGATTCAATTCATGATTCATGATTCAATTCATGATTCATGATTCATGATTCATGATTCAATTCATGATTCATAATTGATGATTTATGATTCAATTCATGATTCATGATTCATGATTCGATTCATGATTCATGATTCAATTCATGATTCATGATTTAATTCATGATTCATGATTCATGATTCAATTAATTAATCATGATTCAATTCATGATTTATGATTCATGATTCAATTTATGATTCATAGTTCATGATTTATGATTCAATTCATGATTTATGATTCAATTCATGATTTGATTCCTGATTAAAATCATGATTCATGATTCAATTCATGATTCATGATTCATGATTCTATTCATGATTCATGATTCATGATTTAATTCATGATTCATGATTCATGATTCAATTCATGATTCAATTCATGATTCAATTAATGATTCATGATTCGATTAATGATTCATGATTCAATTCATGATTCAATTCATGATTCAATTCATGATTTACGATTCAATTCATGATTCATGATTCATGATTCTATTCATGATTCATGATTCAATTCATGATTCATGATTCATTTAATGATTCATGATTCAATTCATGATTCATGATTTAATTAATGATTCATGATTCAATTCATGATTCATGATTCAATTCATGATTCGATTCCTGATTTAAATCA
>NW_027447059.1:0-38744 GCF_038048845.1 Mixophyes fleayi | reverse complement strand
TATTGTTTCCAAGAGAAAGGGAGACCGGAGTGTAAAAAAGCGTTGTTTTTGGACGGCAATGAAGAAATGACTATGTTTTGCGATTTCTCCTGCTCAGAAAGACTTAGAAAGTTGATAATTGTGGGAAATGTTAGAAATGTCATGAGAAACAAGAATTATGTAAAAGAATTGATGTAAGTCATTGTTTCCAAGAGAAAGGGAGACCGGAGTGTAAAAAAGCGTTGTTTTTGGACGGCAATGAAGAAATGACTGTTTTGCGATTTCTCTTGCTCAGAAAGACTTAGAAAGTTGATAATTGTGGGCAATGTTAGAAATGTCATGAGAAACAAGAATTATGTAAAAGAATTGATGTAAGTCATTGTTTCCAAGAGAAAGGGAGACAGGAGTGTAAAAAAGCGTTGTTTTTGGACGGCAATGACGAAATGACTATGTTTTGCGATTTCTCCTGCTCAGAAAGACTTAGAAAGTTGATAATTGTGGGAAATGTTAGAAATGTAATGTGAAACAAGAATTATGTAAAAGAATTGATGTAAGTCATTGTTTCCAAGAGAAAGGGAGACCGGAGTGTAAAAAAGCGTTGTTTTTGGACGGCAATGAAGAAATGACTGTTTTGCGATTTCTCTTGCTCAGAAAGACTTAGAAAGTTGATAATTGTGGGCAATGTTAGAAATGTCATGAGAAACAAGAATTATGTAAAAGAATTGATGTAAGTCATTGTTTCCAAGAGAAAGGGAGACTGGAGTGTAAAAAAGCGTTGTTTTTGGACGGCAATGAAGAAATGACTATGTTTTGCGATTTCTCCTGCTCAGAAAGACTTAGAAAGTTGATAATTGGGGGCAATGTTAGAAATGTCATGAGAAACAAGAATTATGTAAAAGAATTGATGTAAGTCATTGTTTCCAAGAGAAAGGGAGACCGGAGTGTAAAAAAGCGTTGTTTTTGGACGGCAATGAAGAAATGACTGTTTTTTTATTTCTCTTGCTCAGAAAGACTTAGAAAGTTGATAATTGTGGGCAATGTTAGAAATGTCATGAGAAACATGAATTATGTAAAAGAATTGATGTAAGTCATTGTTTCCAAGAGAAAGGGAGACCGAGTGTAAAAAAGCGTTGTTTTTGGACGGCAATGAAGAAATGACTATGTTTTGCGATTTCTCATGCTCAGAAAGACTTAGAAAGTTGATAATTGTGGGCAATGTTAGAAATGTCATGAGAAACAAGAATTATGTAAAAGAATTGATGTAAGTCATTGTTTCCAAGAGAAAGGGAGACAGGAGTGTAAAAAAGCGTTGTTTTTGGACGGCAATGAAGAAATGACTATGTTTTGCGATTTCTCCTGCTCAGAAAGACTTAGAAAGTTGATAATTGTGGGCAATGTTAGAAATGTCATGAGAAACAAGAATTATGTAAAAGAATTGATGTAAGTCATTGTTTCCAAGAGAAAGGGAGACCGGAGTGTAAAAAAGCGTTGTTTTTGGACGGCAATGAAGAAATGACTATGTTTTGCGATTTCTCCTGCTCAGAAAGACTTAGAAAGTTGATAATTGTGGGCAATGTTAGAAATGTCATGAGAAACAAGAATTATGTAAAAGAATTGATGTAAGTCATTGTTTCCAAGAGAAAGGGAGACAGGAGTGTAAAAAAGCGTTGTTTTTGGACGGCAATGAAGAAATGACTATGTTTTGCGATTTCTCCTGCTCAGAAAGACTTAGAAAGTTGATAATTGTGGGCAATGTTAGAAATGTCATGAGAAACAAGAATTATGTAAAAGAATTGATGTAAGTCATTGTTTCCAAGAGAAAGGGAGACTGGAGTGTAAAAAAGCGTTGTTTTTGGACGGCAATGAAGAAATGACTATGTTTTGCGATTTCTCCTGCTCAGAAAGACTTAGAAAGTTGATAATTGTGGGCAATGTTAGAAATGTCATGAGAAACAAGAATTATGTAAAAGAATTGATGTAAGTCATTGTTTCCAAGAGAAAGGGAGACAGGAGTGTAAAAAAGCGTTGTTTTTGGACGGCAATGAAGAAATGACTATGTTTTGCGATTTCTCCTGCTCAGAAAGACTTAGAAAGTTGATAATTGTAGGAAATGTTAGAAATGTCATGAGAAACAAGAATTATGTAAAAGAATTGATGTAAGTCATTGTTTCCAAGAGAAAGGGAGACCGGAGTGTAAAAAAGCGTTGTTTTTGGACGGCAATGAAGAAATGACTATGTTTTGCGATTTCTCCTGCTCAGAAAGACTTAGAAAGTTGATAATTGTGGGCAATGTTAGAAATGTCATGAGAAACAAGAATTATGTAAAAGAATTGATGTAAGTCATTGTTTCCAAGAGAAAGGGAGACAGGAGTGTAAAAAAGCGTTGTTTTTGGACGGCAATGAAGAAATGACTATGTTTTGCGATTTCTCCTGCTCAGAAAGACTTAGAAAGTTGATAATTGTGGGAAATGTTAGAAATGTCATGAGAAACAAGAATTATGTAAAAGAATTGATGTAAGTCATTGTTTCCAAGAGAAAGGGAGACCGGAGTGTAAAAAAGCGTTGTTTTTGGACGGCAATGAAGAAATGACTGTTTTGCGATTTCTCTTGCTCAGAAAGACTTAGAAAGTTGATAATTGTGGGCAATGTTAGAAATGTCATGAGAAACAAGAATTATGTAAAAGAATTGATGTAAGTCATTGTTTCCAAGAGAAAGGGAGACCGGAGTGTAAAAAAGCGTTGTTTTTGGACGGCAATGAAGAAATGACTATGTTTTGCGATTTCTCCTGCTCAGAAAGACTTAGAAAGTTGATAATTGTGGGCAATGTTAGAAATGTCATGAGAAACAAGAATTATGTAAAAGAATTGATGTAAGTCATTGTTTCCAAGAGAAAGGGAGACAGGAGTGTAAAAAAGCGTTGTTTTTGGACGGCAATGAAGAAATGACTATGTTTTGCGATTTCTCCTGCTCAGAAAGACTTAGAAAGTTGATAATTGCGGGCAATGTTAGAAATGTCATGAGAAACAAGAATTATGTAAAAGAATTGATGTAAGTCATTGTTTCCAAGAGAAAGGGAGACCGGAGTGTAAAAAAGCGTTGTTTTTTGGGACGGCAATGAAGAAATGACTATGTTTTGCGATTTCTCCTGCTCAGAAAGACTTAGAAAGTTGATAATTGTGGGCAATGTTAGAAATGTCATGAGAAACAAGAATTATGTAAAAGAATTGATGTAAGTCATTGTTTCCAAGAGAAAGGGAGATAGGAGTGTAAAAAAGCGTTGTTTTTGGACGGCAATGAAGAAATGACAATGTTTTGCAATTTCTCCTGCTCAGAAAGACTTAGAAAGTTGATAATTGTGGGCAATGTTAGAAATGTCATGAGAAACAAGAATTATGTAAAAGAATTGATGTAAGTCATTGTTTCCAAGAGAAAGGGAGACCGGAGTGTAAAAAAGCGTTGTTTTTGGACGGCAATGAAGAAATGACTGTTTTGCGATTTCTCTTGCTCAGAAAGACTTAGAAAGTTGATAATTATGGGCAATGTTAGAAATGTCATGAGAAACAAGAATTATGTAAAAGAATTGATGTAAGTCATTGTTTGCAAGAGAAAGGGAGACCGGAGTGTAAAAAAGCGTTGTTTTTGGACGGCAATGAAGAAATGACTATGTTTTGCGATTTCTCCTGCTCAGAAAGACTTAGAAAGTTGATAATTGTGGGCAATGTTAGAAATGTCATGAGAAACAAGAATTATGTAAAAGAATTGATGTAAGTGATTGTTTCCAAGAGAAAGGGAGACCGGAGTGTAAAAAAGCGTTGTTTTTGGACGGCAATGAAGAAATGACTTTGTTTTGCGATTTCTCCTGCTCAGAAAGACTTAGAAAGTTGATAATTGTGGGCTTTTGCCCTTCTGCTCCACGGGAGGTTTCTGTCCTCCCTGAGCTCGCCTTAGAAAGACTTAGAAAGTTGATAATTGTGGGCAATGTTAGAAATGTCATGAGAAACAAGAATTATGTAAAAGAATTGATGTAAGTCATTGTTTCCAAGAGAAAGGGAGACAGGAGTGTAAAAAAGCGTTGTTTTTGGACGGCAATGAAGAAATGACTATGTTTTGCGATTTCTCCTGCTCAGAAAGACTTAGAAAGTTGATAATTGTGGGCTTTTGCCCTTCTGCTCCACGGGAGGTTTCTGTCCTCCCTGAGCTCGCCTTAGAAAGACTTAGAAAGTTGATAATTGTGGGCAATGTTAGAAATGTCATGAGAAACAAGAATTATGTAAAAGAATTGATGTAAGTCATTGTTTCCAAGAGAAAGGGAGACAGGAGTGTAAAAAAGCGTTGTTTTTGGACGGCAATGAAGAAATGACTATGTTTTGCGATTTCTCCTGCTCAGAAAGACTTAGAAAGTTGATAATTGTGGGCAATGTTAGAAATGTCATGAGAAACAAGAATTATGTAAAAGAATTGATGTAAGTCATTATTTCCAAGAGAAAGGGAGACCGGAGTGTAAAAAAGCGTTGTTTTTGGACGGCAATGAAGAAATGACTGTTTTGCGATTTCTCTTGCTCAGAAAGACTTAGAAAGTTGATAATTGTGGGCAATGTTAGAAATGTCATGAGAAACAAGAATTATGTAAAAGAATTGATGTAAGTCATTGTTTCCAAGAGAAAGGGAGACCGGAGTGTAAAAAAGCGTTGTTTTTGGACGGCAATGAAGAAATGACTATGTTTTGCGATTTCTCCTGCTCAGAAAGACTTAGAAAGTTGATAATTGTGGGCAATGTTAGAAATGTCATGAGAAACAAGAATTATGTAAAAGAATTGATGTAAGTCATTGTTTCCAAGAGAAAGGGAGACAGGAGTGTAAAAAAGCGTTGTTTTTGGACGGCAATGAAGAAATGACTATGTTTTGCGATTTCTCCTGCTCAGAAAGACTTAGAAAGTTGATAATTGTGGGAAATGTTAGAAATGTCATGAGAAACAAGAATTATGTAAAAGAATTGATGTAAGTCATTGTTTCCAAGAGAAAGGGAGACCGGAGTGTAAAAAAGCGTTGTTTTTGGACGGCAATGAAGAAATGACTGTTTTGCGATTTCTCTTGCTCAGAAAGACTTAGAAAGTTGATAATTGTGGGCAATGTTAGAAATGTCATGAGAAACAAGAATTATGTAAAAGAATTGATGTAAGTCATTGTTTCCAAGAGAAAGGGAGACCGGAGTGTAAAAAAGCGTTGTTTTTGGACGGCAATGAACAAATGACTATGTTTTGCGATTTCTCCTGCTCAGAAAGACTTAGAAAGTTGATAATTGTGGGCAATGTTAGAAATGTCATGAGAAACAAGAATTATGTAAAAGAATTGATGTAAGTCATTGTTTCCAAGAGAAAGGGAGACCAGAGTGTAAAAAAGCGTTGTTTTTGGACGGCAATGAACAAATGACTGTTTTGCGATTTCTCTTGCTCAGAAAGACTTAGAAAGTTGATAATTGTGGGCAATGTTAGAAATGTCATGAGAAACAAGAATTATGTAAAAGAATTGATGTAAGTCATTGTTTCCAAGAGAAAGGGAGACCGGAGTGTAAAAAAGCGTTGTTTTTGGACGGCAATGAAGAAATGACTATGTTTTGCGATTTCTCATGCTCAGAAAGACTTAGAAAGTTGATAATTGTGGGCAATGTTAGAAATGTCATGAGAAACAAGAATTATGTAAAAGAATTGATGTAAGTCATTGTTTCCAAGAGAAAGGGAGACAGGAGTGTAAAAAAGCGTTGTTTTTGGACGGCAATGAAGAAATGACTATGTTTTGCGATTTCTCCTGCTCAGAAAGACTTAGAAAGTTGATAATTGTGGGCAATGTAAGAAATGTCATGAGAAACAAGAATTATGTAAAAGAATTGATGTAAGTCATTGTTTCCAAGAGAAAGGGAGACAAGAGTGTAAAAAAGCGTTGTTTTTGGACGCCAATGAAGAAATTACTGTTTTGCGATTTCTCCTGCTCAGAAAGACTTAGAAAGTTGATAATTGTGGGAAATGTTAGAAATGTCATGAGAAACAAGAATTATGTAAAAGAATTGATGTAAGTCATTGTTTCCAAGAGAAAGGGAGACCGGAGTGTAAAAAAGCGTTGTTTTTGGACGGCAATGAAGAAATGACTGTTTTGCGATTTCTCTTGCTCAGAAAGACTTAGAAAGTTGATAATTGTGGGCAATGTTAGAAATGTCATGAGAAACAAGAATTATGTAAAAGAATTGATGTAAGTCATTGTTTCCAAGAGAAAGGGAGACCGGAGTGTAAAAAAGCGTTGTTTTTGGACGGCAATGAAGAAATGACTATGTTTTGCGATTTCTCCTGCTCAGAAAGACTTAGAAAGTTGATAATTGTGGGCAATGTTAGAAATGTCATGAGAAACAAGAATTATGTAAAAGAATTGATGTAAGTCATTGTTTCCAAGAGAAAGGGAGACCGGAGTGTAAAAAAGCGTTGTTTTTGGACGGCAATGAAGAAATGACTATGTTTTGCGATTTCTCCTGCTCAGAAAGACTTAGAAAGTTGATAATTGTGGGCAATGTTAGAAATGTCATGAGAAACAAGAATTATGTAAAAGAATTGATGTAAGTCATTGTTTCCAAGAGAAAGGGAGACAGGAGTGTAAAAAAGCTTTGTTTTTGGACGGCAATGAAGAAATGACTATGTTTTGCGATTTCTCCTGCTCAGAAAGACTTAGAAAGTTGATAATTGTGGGCAATGTAAGAAATGTCATGAGAAACAAGAATTATGTAAAAGAATTGATGTAAGTCATTGTTTCCAAGAGAAAGGGAGACAAGAGTGTAAAAAAGCGTTGTTTTTGGACGCCAATGAAGAAATTACTGTTTTGCGATTTCTCTTGCTCAGAAAGACTTAGAAAGTTGATAATTGTGGGCAATGTAAGAAATGTCATGAGAAACAAGAATTATGTAAAAGAATTGATGTAAGTCATTGTTTCCAAGAGAAAGGGAGACAAGAGTGTAAAAAAGCGTTGTTTTTGGACGCCAATGAAGAAATTACTGTTTTGCGATTTCTCTTGCTCAGAAAGACTTAGAAAGTTGATAATTGTGGGCAATGTTAGAAATGTCATGAGAAACAAGAATTATGTAAAAGAATTGATGTAAGTCATTGTTTCCAAGAGAAAGGGAGACAGGAGTGTAAAAAAGCGTTGTTTTTGGACGGCAATGAAGAAATGACTATGTTTTGTGATTTCTCCTGCTCAGAAAGACTTAGAAAGTTGATAATTGTGGGCAATGTTAGAAATGTCATGAGAAACAAGAATTATGTAAAAGAATTGATGTAAGTCATTGTTTCCAAGAGAAAGGGAGACCGGAGTGTAAAAAAGCGTTGTTATTGGACGGCAATGAAGAAATGACTATGTTTTGCGATTTCTCTTGCTCAGAAAGACTTAGAAAGTTGATAATTGTTGGCAATGTTAGAAATGTCATGAGAAACAAGAATTATGTAAAAGAATTGATGTAAGTCATTGTTTCCAAGAGAAAGGGAGACAGGAGTGTAAAAAAGCGTTGTTTTTGGACGGCAATGAAGAAATGACTATGTTTTGCGATTTCTCCTGCTCAGAAAGACTTAGAAAGTTGATAATTGTGGGAAATGTTAGAAATGTCATGAGAAACAAGAATTATGTAAAAGAATTGATGTAAGTCATTGTTTCCAAGAGAAAGGGAGACCGGAGTGTAAAAAAGCGTTGTTTTTGGACGGCAATGAAGAAATGACTATGTTTTGCGATTTTTCTTGCTCAGAAAGACTTAGAAAGTTGATAATTGTGGGCAATGTTAGAAATGTCATGAGAAACAAGAATTATGTAAAAGAATTGATGTAAGTCATTGTTTCCAAGAGAAAGGGAGACCGGAGTGTAAAAAAGCGTTGTTTTTGGACGGCAATGAAGAAATGACTATGTTTTGTGATTTCTCCTGCTCAGAAAGACTTAGAAAGTTGATAATTGTGGACAATGTTAGAAATGTCATGAGAAACAAGAATTATGTAAAAGAATTGATGTAAGTCATTGTTTCCAAGAGAAAGGGAGACCGGAGTGTAAAAAAGCGTTGTTTTTGGACGGCAATGAAGAAATGACTATGTTTTGCGATTTCTCCTGCTCAGAAAGACTTAGAAAGTTGATAATTGTGGGCAATGTTAGAAATGTCATGAGAAACAAGAATTATGTAAAAGAATTGATGTAAGTCATTGTTTCCAAGAGAAAGGGAGACCGGAGTGTAAAAAAGCGTTGTTTTTGGACGGCAATGAAGAAATGACTATGTTTTGCGATTTCTCCTGCTCAGAAAGACTTAGAAAGTTGATAATTGTGGGCAATGTTAGAAATGTCATGAGAAACAAGAATTATGTAAAAGAATTGATGTAAGTCATTGTTTCCAAGAGAAAGGGAGACAGGAGTGTAAAAAAGCGTTGTTTTTGGACGGCAATGAAGAAATGACTATGTTTTGCGATTTCTCCTGCTCAGAAAGACTTAGAAAGTTGATAATTGTGGGCAATGTTAGAAATGTCATGAGAAACAAGAATTATGTAAAAGAATTGATGTAAGTCATTGTTTCCAAGAGAAAGGGAGACAGGAGTGTAAAAAAGCGTTGTTTTTGGACGGCAATGAAGAAATGACTATGTTTTGCGATTTCTCCTGCTCAGAAAGACTTAGAAAGTTCATAATTGTGGGAAATGTTAGAAATGTCATGAGAAACAAGAATTATGTAAAAGAATTGATGTAAGTCATTGTTTCAAAGAGAAAGGGAGACCGGAGTGTAAAAACGCGTTGTTTTTGGACGGCAATGAAGAAATGACTGTTTTGCGATTTCTCTTGCTCAGAAAGACTTAGAAAGTTGATAAATGTGGGCAATGTTAGAAATGTCATGAGAAACAAGAATTATGTAAAAGAATTGATGTAAGTCATTGTTTCCAAGAGAAAGGGAGACCGGAGTGTAAAAAAGCGTTGTTTTTGGACGGCAATGAAGAAATGACTATGTTTTGCGATTTCTCCTGCTCAGAAAGACTTAGAAAGTTGATAATTGTGGGCAATGTTAGAAATGTCATGAGAAACAAGAATTATGTAAAAGAATTGATGTAAGTCATTGTTTCCAAGAGAAAGGGAGACAGGAGTGTAAAAAAGCGTTGTTTTTGGACGGCAATGAAGAAATGACTATGTTTTGCGATTTCTCTTGCTCAGAAAGACTTAGAAAGTTGATAATTGTGGGAAATGTTAGAAATGTCATGAGAAACAAGAATTATGTAAAAGAATTGATGTAAGTCATTGTTTCCAAGAGAAAGGGAGACCGGAGTGTAAAAAAGCGTTGTTTTTGGACGGCAATGAAGAAATGACTATGTTTTGCGATTTCTCCTGCTCAGAAAGACTTAGAAAGTTGATAATTGTGGGCAATGTTAGAAATGTCATGAGAAACAAGAATTATGTAAAAGAATTGATGTAAGTCATTATTTCCAAGAGAAAGGGAGACCGGAGTGTAAAAAAGCGTTTTTTTTGGACGGCAATGAAGAAATGACTGTTTTGCGATTTCTCTTGCTCAAAAAGACTTAGAAAGTTGATAATTGTGGGCAATGTTAGAAATGTCATGAGAAACAAGAATTATGTAAAAGAATTGATGTAAGTCATTGTTTCCAAGAGAAAGGGAGACCGGAGTGTAAAAAAGCGTTGTTTTTGGACGGCAATGAAGAAATGACTGTTTTGCGATTTCTCTTGCTCAGAAAGACTTAGAAAGTTGATAATTGTGGGCAATGTTAGAAATGTCATGAGAAAAAAGAATTATGTAAAAGAATTGATGTAAGTCATTGTTTCCAAGAGAAAGGGAGACCGGAGTGTAAAAAAGCGTTGTTTTTGGACGGCAATGAAGAAATGACTATGTTTTGCGATTTCTCCTGCTCAGAAAGACTTAGAAAGTTGATAATTGTGGGCAATGTTAGAAATGTCATGAGAAACAAGAATTATGTAAAAGAATTGATGTAAGTCATTGTTTCCAAGAGAAAGGGAGACAGGAGTGTAAAAAAGCGTTGTTTTTGGACGGCAATGAAGAAATGACTATGTTTTGCGATTTCTCCTGCTCAGAAAGACTTAGAAAGTTGATAATTGTGGGCAATGTTAGAAATGTCATGAGAAACAAGAATTATGTAAAAGAATTGATGTAAGTCATTGTTTCCAAGAGAAAGGGAGACCGGAGTGTAAAAAAGCGTTGTTTTTGGACGGCAATGAAGAAATGACTGTTTTGCGATTTCTCTTGCTCAGAAAGACTTAGAAAGTTGATAATTGTGGGCAATGTTAGAAATGTCATGAGAAACAAGAATTATGTAAAAGAATTGATGTAAGTCATTGTTTCCAAGAGAAAGGGAGACCGGAGTGTAAAAAAGCGTTGTTTTTGGACGGCAATGAAGAAATGACTATGTTTTGCGATTTCTCCTGCTCAGAAAGACTTAGAAAGTTGATAATTGTGGGCAATGTTAGAAATGTCATGAGAAACAAGAATTATGTAAAAGAATTGATGTAAGTCATTGTTTCCAAGAGAAAGGGAGACAGGAGTGTAAAAAAGCGTTTTTTTTGGACGGCAATGAAGAAATGACTATGTTTTGCGATTTCTCCTGCTCAGAAAGACTTAGAAAGTTGATAATTGTGGGCAATGTTAGAAATGTCATGAGAAACAAGAATTATGTAAAAGAATTGATGTAAGTCATTGTTTCCATGAGAAAGGGAGACCGGAGTGTAAAAAAGCGTTGTTTTTGGACGGCAATGAAGAAATGACTGTTTTTTGATTTCTCTTGCTCAGAAAGACTTAGATAGTTGATAATTGTGGGCAATGTTAGAAATGTCATGAGAAACAAGAATTATGTAAAAGAATTGATGTAAGTCATTGTTTCCAAGAGAAAGGGAGACCGGAGTGTAAAAAAGCGTTGTTTTTGGACGGCAATGAAGAAATTACTATGTTTTGCGATTTCTCCTGCTCAGAAAGACTTAGAAAGTTGATAATTGTGGGCAATGTTAGAAATGTCATGAGAAACAAGAATTATGTAAAAGAATTGATGTAAGTCATTGTTTCCAAGAGAAAGGGAGACAGGAGTGTAAAAAAGCGTTGTTTTTGGACGGCAATGAAGAAATGACTATGTTTTGCGATTTCTCCTGCTCAGAAAGACTTAGAAAGTTGATAATTGTGGGCAATGTTAGAAATGTCATGAGAAACAAGAATTATGTAAAAGAATTGATGTAAGTCATTGTTTCCAAGAGAAAGGGAGACAGGAGTGTAAAAAAGCGTTGTTTTTGGACGGCAATGAAGAAATGACTATGTTTTGCGATTTCTCCTGCTCAGAAAGATTTAGAAAGTTGATAATTGTGGGCAATGTTAGAAATGTCATGAGAAACAAGAATTATGTAAAAGAATTGATGTAAGTCATTGTTTCCAAGAGAAAGGGAGACCGGAGTGTAAAAAAGCGTTGTTTTTGGACGGCAATGAAGAAATGACTGTTTTGCGATTTCTCTTGCTCAGAAAGACTTAGAAAGTTGATAATTGTGGGCAATGTTAGAAATGTCATGAGAAACAAGAATTATGTAAAAGAATTGATGTAAGTCATTGTTTCCAAGAGAAAGGGAGACCGGAGTGTAAAAAAGCGTTGTTTTTGGACGGCAATGAAGAAATGACTATGTTTTGCGATTTCTCCTGCTCAGAAAGACTTAGAAAGTTGATAATTGTGGGCAATGTTAGAAATGTCATGAGAAACAAGAATTATGTAAAAGAATTGATGTAAGTCATTGTTTCCAAGAGAAAGGGAGACCGGAGTGTAAAAAAGCGTTGTTTTTGGACGGCAATGAAGAAATGACTGTTTTGCGATTTCTCTTGCTCAGAAAGACTTAGAAAGTTGATAATTGTGGGCAATGTTAGAAATGTCATGAGAAAAAAGAATTATGTAAAAGAATTGATGTAAGTCATTGTTTCCAAGAGAAAGGGAGACCGGAGTGTAAAAAAGCGTTGTTTTTGGACGGCAATGAAGAAATGACTATGTTTTGCGATTTCTCCTGCTCAGAAAGACTTAGAAAGTTGATAATTGTGGGCAATGTTAGAAATGTCATGAGAAACAAGAATTATGTAAAAGAATTGATGTAAGTCATTGTTTCCAAGAGAAAGGGAGACAGGAGTGTAAAAAAGCGTTGTTTTTGGATGGCAATGAAGAAATGACTATGTTTTGCGATTTCTCCTGCTCAGAAAGACTTAGAAAGTTGATAATTGTGGGCAATGTTAGAAATGTCATGAGAAACAAGAATTATGTAAAAGAATTGATGTAAGTCATTGTTTCCAAGAGAAAGGGAGACCGGAGTGTAAAAAAGCGTTGTTTTTGGACGGCAATGAAGAAATGACTGTTTTGCGATTTCTCTTGCTCAGAAAGACTTAGAAAGTTGATAATTGTGGGCAATGTTAGAAATGTCATGAGAAACAAGAATTATGTAAAAGAATTGATGTAAGTCATTGTTTCCAAGAGAAAGGGAGACCGGAGTGTAAAAAAGCGTTGTTTTTGGACGGCAATGAAGAAATGACTATGTTTTGCGATTTCTCCTGCTCAGAAAGACTTAGAAAGTTGATAATTGTGGGCAATGTTAGAAATGTCATGAGAAACAAGAATTATGTAAAAGAATTGATGTAAGTCATTGTTTCCAAGAGAAAGGGAGACAGGAGTGTAAAAAAGCGTTTTTTTTGGACGGCAATGAAGAAATGACTATGTTTTGCGATTTCTCCTGCTCAGAAAGACTTAGAAAGTTGATAATTGTGGGCAATGTTAGAAATGTCATGAGAAACAAGAATTATGTAAAAGAATTGATGTAAGTCATTGTTTCCAAGAGAAAGGGAGACAGGAGTGTAAAAAAGCGTTGTTTTTGGACGGCAATGAAGAAATGACTATGTTTTGCGATTTCTCCTGCTCAGAAAGATTTAGAAAGTTGATAATTGTGGGCAATGTTAGAAATGTCATGAGAAACAAGAATTATGTAAAAGAATTGATGTAAGTCATTGTTTCCAAGAGAAAGGGAGACCGGAGTGTAAAAAAGCGTTGTTTTTGGACGGCAATGAAGAAATGACTGTTTTGCGATTTCTCTTGCTCAGAAAGACTTAGAAAGTTGATAATTGTGGGCAATGTTAGAAATGTCATGAGAAACAAGAATTATGTAAAAGAATTGATGTAAGTCATTGTTTCCAAGAGAAAGGGAGACCGGAGTGTAAAAAAGCGTTGTTTTTGGACGGCAATGAAGAAATGACTATGTTTTGCGATTTCTCCTGCTCAGAAAGACTTAGAAAGTTGATAATTGTGGGCAATGTTAGAAATGTCATGAGAAACAAGAATTATGTAAAAGAATTGATGTAAGTCATTGTTTCCAAGAGAAAGGGAGACCGGAGTGTAAAAAAGCGTTGTTTTTGGACGGCAATGAAGAAATGACTGTTTTGCGATTTCTCTTGCTCAGAAAGACTTAGAAAGTTGATAATTGTGGGCAATGTTAGAAATGTCATGAGAAAAAAGAATTATGTAAAAGAATTGATGTAAGTCATTGTTTCCAAGAGAAAGGGAGACCGGAGTGTAAAAAAGCGTTGTTTTTGGACGGCAATGAAGAAATGACTATGTTTTGCGATTTCTCCTGCTCAGAAAGACTTAGAAAGTTGATAATTGTGGGCAATGTTAGAAATGTCATGAGAAACAAGAATTATGTAAAAGAATTGATGTAAGTCATTGTTTCCAAGAGAAAGGGAGACAGGAGTGTAAAAAAGCGTTGTTTTTGGATGGCAATGAAGAAATGACTATGTTTTGCGATTTCTCCTGCTCAGAAAGACTTAGAAAGTTGATAATTGTGGGCAATGTTAGAAATGTCATGAGAAACAAGAATTATGTAAAAGAATTGATGTAAGTCATTGTTTCCAAGAGAAAGGGAGACCGGAGTGTAAAAAAGCGTTGTTTTTGGACGGCAATGAAGAAATGACTGTTTTGCGATTTCTCTTGCTCAGAAAGACTTAGAAAGTTGATAATTGTGGGCAATGTTAGAAATGTCATGAGAAACAAGAATTATGTAAAAGAATTGATGTAAGTCATTGTTTCCAAGAGAAAGGGAGACCGGAGTGTAAAAAAGCGTTGTTTTTGGACGGCAATGAAGAAATGACTATGTTTTGCGATTTCTCCTGCTCAGAAAGACTTAGAAAGTTGATAATTGTGGGCAATGTTAGAAATGTCATGAGAAACAAGAATTATGTAAAAGAATTGATGTAAGTCATTGTTTCCAAGAGAAAGGGAGACAGGAGTGTAAAAAAGCGTTGTTTTTGGACGGCAATGAAGAAATGACTATGTTTTGCGATTTCTCCTGCTTAGAAAGACTTAGAAAGTTGATAATTGTGGGCAATGTTAGAAATGTCATGAGAAACAAGAATTATGTAAAAGAATTGATGTAAGTCATTGTTTCCAAGAGAAAGGGAGACAGGAGTGTAAAAAAGCGTTGTTTTTGGACGGCAATGAAGAAATGACTATGTTTTGCGATTTCTCCTGCTCAAAAAGACTTAGAAAGTTGATAATTGTGGGAAATGTTAGAAATGTCATGAGAAACAAGAATTATGTAAAAGAATTGATGTAAGTCATTGTTTCCAAGAGAAAGGGAGACCGGAGTGTAAAAAAGCGTTGTTTTTGGACGGCAATGAAGAAATGACTATGTTTTGCGATTTTTCTTGCTCAGAAAGACTTAGAAAGTTGATAATTGTGGGCAATGTTAGAAATGTCATGAGAAACAAGAATTATGTAAAAGAATTGATGTAAGTCATTGTTTCCAAGAGAAAGGGAGACCGGAGTGTAAAAAAGCGTTGTTTTTGGACGGCAATGAAGAAATGACTATGTTTTGTGATTTCTCCTGCTCAGAAAGACTTAGAAAGTTGATAATTGTGGACAATGTTAGAAATGTCATGAGAAACAAGAATTATGTAAAAGAATTGATGTAAGTCATTGTTTCCAAGAGAAAGGGAGACCGGAGTGTAAAAAAGCGTTGTTTTTGGACGGCAATGAAGAAATGACTATGTTTTGCGATTTCTCTTGCTCAGAAAGACTTAGAAAGTTGATAATTGTGGGCAATGTTAGAAATGTCATGAGAAACAAGAATTATGTAAAAGAATTGATGTAAGTCATTGTTTCCAAGAGAAAGGGAGACCCGAGTGTAAAAAAGCGTTGTTTTTGGACGGCAATGAAAAAATGACTATGTTTTGCGATTTCTCCTGCTCAGAAAGACTTAGAAAGTTGATAATTGTGGGCAATGTTAGAAATGTCATGAGAAACAAGAATTATGTAAAAGAATTGATGTAAGTCATTGTTTCCAAGAGAAAGGGAGACAGGAGTGTAAAAAAGCGTTGTTTTTGGACGGCAATGAAGAAATGACTATGTTTTGCGATTTCTCCTGCTCAGAAAGACTTAGAAAGTTGATAATTGTGGGAAATGTTAGAAATGTCATGAGAAACAAGAATTATGTAAAAGAATTGATGTAAGTCATTGTTTCCAAGAGAAAGGGAGACCGGAGTGTAAAAAAGCGTTGTTTTTGGACGGCAATGAAGAAATGACTATGTTTTGCGATTTTTCTTGCTCAGAAAGACTTAGAAAGTTGATAATTGTGGGCAATGTTAGAAATGTCATGAGAAACAAGAATTATGTAAAAGAATTGATGTAAGTCATTGTTTCCAAGAGAAAGGGAGACCGGAGTGTAAAAAAGCGTTGTTTTTGGACGGCAATGAAGAAATGACTATGTTTTGTGATTTCTCCTGCTCAGAAAGACTTAGAAAGTTGATAATTGTGGACAATGTTAGAAATGTCATGAGAAACAAGAATTATGTAAAAGAATTGATGTAAGTCATTGTTTCCAAGAGAAAGGGAGACCGGAGTGTAAAAAAGCGTTGTTTTTGGACGGCAATGAAGAAATGACTATGTTTTGCGATTTCTCCTGCTCAGAAAGACTTAGAAAGTTGATAATTGTGGGCAATGTTAGAAATGTCATGAGAAACAAGAATTATGTAAAAGAATTGATGTAAGTCATTGTTTCCAAGAGAAAGGGAGACCGGAGTGTAAAAAAGCGTTGTTTTTGGACGGCAATGAAAAAATGACTATGTTTTGCGATTTCTCCTGCTCAGAAAGACTTAGAAAGTTGATTATTGTGGGCAATGTTAGAAATGTCATGAGAAACAAGAATTATGTAAAAGAATTGATGTAAGTCATTGTTTCCAAGAGAAAGGGAGACAGGAGTGTAAAAAAGCGTTGTTTTTGGACGGCAATGAAGAAATGACTATGTTTTGCGATTTCTCCTGCTCAGAAAGACTTAGAAAGTTGATAATTGTGGGCAATGTTAGAAATGTCATGAGAAACAAGAATTATGTAAAAGAATTGATGTAAGTCATTGTTTCCAAGAGAAAGGGAGACAGGAGTGTAAAAAAGCGTTGTTTTTGGACGGCAATGAAGAAATGACTATGTTTTGCGATTTCTCCTGCTCAGAAAGACTTAGAAAGTTCATAATTGTGGGAAATGTTAGAAATGTCATGAGAAACAAGAATTATGTAAAAGAATTGATGTAAGTCATTGTTTCAAAGAGAAAGGGAGACCGGAGTGTAAAAAAGCGTTGTTTTTGGACGGCAATGAAGAAATGACTGTTTTGCGATTTCTCTTGCTCAGAAAGACTTAGAAAGTTGATAATTGTGGGCAATGTTAGAAATGTCATGAGAAACAAGAATTATGTAAAAGAATTGATGTAAGTCATTGTTTCCAAGAGAAAGGGAGACCGGAGTGTAAAAAAGCGTTGTTTTTGGACGGCAATGAAGAAATGACTATGTTTTGCGATTTCTCCTGCTCAGAAAGACTTAGAAAGTTGATAATTGTGGGCAATGTTAGAAATGTCATGAGAAACAAGAATTATGTAAAAGAATTGATGTAAGTCATTGTTTCCAAGAGAAAGGGAGACAGGAGTGTAAAAAAGCGTTGTTTTTGGACGGCAATGAAGAAATGACTATGTTTTGCGATTTCTCCTGCTCAGAAAGACTTAGAAAGTTGATAATTGTGGGCAATGTTAGAAATGTCATGAGAAACAAGAATTATGTAAAAGAATTGATGTAAGTCATTGTTTCCAAGAGAAAGGGAGACAGGAGTGTAAAAAAGCGTTGTTTTTGGACGGCAATTAAGAAATGACTATGTTTTGCGATTTCTCCTGCTCAGAAAGACTTAGAAAGTTCATAATTGTGGGAAATGTTAGAAATGTCATGAGAAACAAGAATTATGTAAAAGAATTGATGTAAGTCATTGTTTCAAAGAGAAAGGGAGACCGGAGTGTAAAAAAGCGTTGTTTTTGGACGGCAATGAAGAAATGACTGTTTTGCGATTTCTCTTGCTCAGAAAGACTTAGAAAGTTGATAATTGTGGGCAATGTTAGAAATGTCATGAGAAACAAGAATTATGTAAAAGAATTGATGTAAGTCATTGTTTCCAAGAGAAAGGGAGACAGGAGTGTAAAAAAGCGTTGTTTTTGGACGGCAATGAAGAAATGACTATGTTTTGCGATTTCTCCTGCTCAGAAAGACTTAGAAAGTTGATAATTGTGGGAAATGTTAGAAATGTCATGAGAAACAAGAATTATGTAAAAGAATTGATGTAAGTCATTGTTTCCAAGAGAAAGGGAGACCGGAGTGTAAAAAAGCGTTGTTTTTGGACGGCAATGAAGAAATGACTATGTTTTGCGATTTCTCCTGCTCAGAAAGACTTAGAAAGTTGATAATTGTGGGCAATGTTAGAAATGTCATGAGAAACAAGAATTATGTAAAAGAATTGATGTAAGTCATTATTTCCAAGAGAAAGGGAGACCGGAGTGTAAAAAAGCGTTGTTTTTGGACGGCAATGAAGAAATGACTGTTTTGCGATTTCTCTTGCTCAGAAAGACTTAGAAAGTTGATAATTGTGGGCAATGTTAGAAATGTCATGAGAAAAAAGAATTATGTAAAAGAATTGATGTAAGTCATTGTTTCCAAGAGAAAGGGAGACCGGAGTGTAAAAAAGCGTTGTTTTTGGACGGCAATGAAGAAATGACTATGTTTTGCGATTTCTCCTGCTCAGAAAGACTTAGAAAGTTGATAATTGTGGGCAATGTTAGAAATGTCATGAGAAACAAGAATTATGTAAAAGAATTGATGTAAGTCATTGTTTCCAAGAGAAAGGGAGACAGGAGTGTAAAAAAGCGTTGTTTTTGGACGGCAATGAAGAAATGACTATGTTTTGCGATTTCTCCTGCTCAGAAAGACTTAGAAAGTTGATAATTGTGGGCAATGTTAGAAATGTCATGAGAAACAAGAATTATGTAAAAGAATTGATGTAAGTCATTGTTTCCAAGAGAAAGGGAGACCGGAGTGTAAAAAAGCGTTGTTTTTGGACGGCAATGAAGAAATGACTGTTTTGCGATTTCTCTTGCTCAGAAAGACTTAGAAAGTTGATAATTGTGGGCAATGTTAGAAATGTCATGAGAAACAAGAATTATGTAAAAGAATTGATGTAAGTCATTGTTTCCAAGAGAAAGGGAGACCGGAGTGTAAAAAAGCGTTGTTTTTGGACGGCATTGAAGAAATGACTATGTTTTGCGATTTCTCCTGCTCAGAAAGACTTAGAAAGTTGATAATTGTGGGCAATGTTAGAAATGTCATGAGAAACAAGAATTATGTAAAAGGATTGATGTAAGTCATTGTTTCCAAGAGAAAGGGAGACAGGAGTGTAAAAAAGCGTTTTTTTTGGACGGCAATGAAGAAATGACTATGTTTTGCGATTTCTCCTGGTCAGAAACTCTTAGAAAGTTGATAATTGTGGTCAATGTTAGAAATGTCATGAGAAACAAGAATTAAGTAAAAGAATTGATGTAAGTCATTGTTTCCATGAGAAAGGGAGACCGGAGTGTAAAAAAGCGTTGTTTTTGGACGGCAATGAAGAAATGACTGTTTTTTGATTTCTCTTGCTCAGAAAGACTTAGATAGTTGATAATTGTGGGCAATGTTAGAAATGTCATGAGAAACAAGAATTATGTAAAAGAATTGATGTAAGTCATTGTTTCCAAGAGAAAGGGAGACCGGAGTGTAAAAAAGCGTTGTTTTTGGACGGCAATGAAGAAATGACTATGTTTTGCGATTTCTCCTGCTCAGAAAGACTTAGAAAGTTGATAATTGTGGGCAATGTTAGAAATGTCATGAGAAACAAGAATTATGTAAAAGAATTGATGTAAGTCATTGTTTCCAAGAGAAAGGGAGACCGGAGTGTAAAAAAGCGTTGTTTTTGGACGGCAATGAAGAAATGACTGTTTTGCGATTTCTCTTGCTCAGAAAGACTTAGAAAGTTGATAATTGTGGGCAATGTTAGAAATGTCATGAGAAACAAGAATTATGTAAAAGAATTGATGTAAGTCATTGTTTCCAAGAGAAAGGGAGACCGGAGTGTAAAAAAGTGTTGTTTTTGGACGGCAATGAAGAAATGACTATGTTTTGCGATTTCTCCTGCTCAGAAAGACTTAGAAAGTTGATAATTGTGGGCAATGTTAGAAATGTCATGAGAAACAAGAATTATGTAAAAGAATTGATGTAAGTCATTGTTTCCAAGAGAAAGGGAGACAGGAGTGTAAAAAAGCGTTGTTTTTGGACGGCAATGAAGAAATGACTATGTTTTGCGATTTCTCCTGCTCAGAAAGACTTAGAAAGTTGATAATTGTGGGCAATGTTAGAAATGTCATGAGAAACAAGAATTATGTAAAAGAATTGATGTAAGTCATTGTTTCCAAGAGAAAGGGAGACCGGAGTGTAAAAAAGCGTTGTTTTTGGACGGCAATGAAGAAATGACTGTTTTGCGATTTCTCTTGCTCAGAAAGACTTAGAAAGTTGATAATTGTGGGCAATGTTAGAAATGGCATGAGAAACAAGAATTATGTAAAAGAATTGATGTAAGTCATTGTTTCCAAGAGAAAGGGAGACCGGAGTGTAAAAAAGCGTTGTTTTTGGACGGCAATGAAGAAATGACTATGTTTTGCGATTTCTCCTGCTCAGAAAGACTTAGAAAGTTGATAATTGTGGGCAATGTTAGAAATGTCATGAGAAACAAGAATTATGTAAAAGAATTGATGTAAGTCATTGTTTCCAAGAGAAAGGGAGACAGGAGTGTAAAAAAGCGTTTTTTTTGGACGGCAATGAAGAAATGACTATGTTTTGCGATTTCTCCTGCTCAGAAAGACTTAGAAAGTTGATAATTGTGGGCAATGTTAGAAATGTCATGAGAAACAAGAATTATGTAAAAGAATTGATGTAAGTCATTGTTTCCATGAGAAAGGGAGACCGGAGTGTAAAAAAGCGTTGTTTTTGGACGGCAATGAAGAAATGACTGTTTTTTTATTTCTCTTGCTCAGAAAGACTTAGATAGTTGATAATTGTGGGCAATGTTAGAAATGTCATGAGAAACAAGAATTATGTAAAAGAATTGATGTAAGTCATTGTTTCCAAGAGAAAGGGAGACCGGAGTGTAAAAAAGCGTTGTTTTTGGACGGCAATGAAGAAATGACTATGTTTTGCGATTTCTCCTGCTCAGAAAGACTTAGAAAGTTGATAATTGTGGGCAATGTTAGAAATGTCATGAGAAACAAGAATTATGTAAAAGAATTGATGTAAGTCATTGTTTCCAAGAGAAAGGGAGACAGGAGTGTAAAAAAGCGTTGTTTTTGGACGGCAATGAAGAAATGACTATGTTTTGCGATTTCTCCTGCTCAGAAAGACTTAGAAAGTTGATAATTGTGGGCAATGTTAGAAATGTCATGAGAAACAAGAATTATGTAAAAGAATTGATGTAAGTCATTGTTTCCAAGAGAAAGGGAGACCGGAGTGTAAAAAAGCGTTGTTTTTGGACGCCAATGAAGAAATGACTGTTTTGCGATTTCTCTTGCTCAGAAAGACTTAGAAAGTTGATAATTGTGGGCAATGTTAGAAATGTCATGAGAAACAAGAATTATGTAAAAGAATTGATGTAAGTCATTGTTTCCAAGAGAAAGGGAGACCGGAGTGTAAAAAAGCGTTGTTTTTGGACGGCAATGAAGAAATGACTATGTTTTGCGATTTCTCCTGCTCAGAAAGACTTAGAAAGTTGATAATTGTGGGCAATGTTAGAAATGTCATGAGAAACAAGAATTATGTAAAAGAATTGATGTAAGTCATTGTTTCCAAGAGAAAGGGAGACCGGAGTGTAAAAAAGCGTTGTTTTTGGACGGCAATGAAGAAATGACTGTTTTGCGATTTCTCTTGCTCAGAAAGACTTAGAAAGTTGATAATTGTGGGCAATGTTAGAAATGTCATGAGAAAAAAGAATTATGTAAAAGAATTGATGTAAGTCATTGTTTCCAAGAGAAAGGGAGACCCGAGTGTAAAAAAGCGTTTTTTTTGGACGGCAATGAAAAAATGACTATGTTTTGCGATTTCTCCTGCTCAGAAAGACTTAGAAAGTTGATAATTGTGGGCAATGTTAGAAATGTCATGAGAAACAAGAATTATGTAAAAGAATTGATGTAAGTCATTGTTTCCAAGAGAAAGGGAGACAGGAGTGTAAAAAAGCGTTGTTTTTGGACGGCAATGAAGAAATGACTATGTTTTGCGATTTCTCCTGCTCAGAAAGACTTAGAAAGTTGATAATTGTGGGAAATGTTAGAAATGTCATGAGAAACAAGAATTATGTAAAAGAATTGATGTAAGTCATTGTTTCCAAGAGAAAGGGAGACCGGAGTGTAAAAAAGCGTTGTTTTTGGACGGCAATGAAGAAATGACTATGTTTTGCGATTTTTCTTGCTCAGAAAGACTTAGAAAGTTGATAATTGTGGGCAATGTTAGAAATGTCATGAGAAACAAGAATTATGTAAAAGAATTGATGTAAGTCATTGTTTCCAAGAGAAAGGGAGACCGGAGTGTAAAAAAGCGTTGTTTTTGGACGGCAATGAAGAAATGACTATGTTTTGTGATTTCTCCTGCTCAGAAAGACTTAGAAAGTTGATAATTGTGGACAATGTTAGAAATGTCATGAGAAACAAGAATTATGTAAA
This sequence comes from Mixophyes fleayi, assembly GCF_038048845.1. Lineage (NCBI taxonomy): Eukaryota > Metazoa > Chordata > Amphibia > Anura > Limnodynastidae > Mixophyes > Mixophyes fleayi. The sequence continues at coordinate 16,645 of NW_027447059.1, read as the reverse complement.
AGAATTGATGTAAGTCATTGTTTCCAAGAGAAAGGGAGACCGGAGTGTAAAAAAGCGTTGTTTTTGGACGGCAATGAAGAAATGACTATGTTTTGCGATTTCTCCTGCTCAGAAAGACTTAGAAAGTTGATAATTGTGGGCAATGTTAGAAATGTCATGAGAAACAAGAATTATGTAAAAGAATTGATGTAAGTCATTGTTTCCAAGAGAAAGGGAGACCGGAGTGTAAAAAAGCGTTGTTTTTGGACGGCAATGAAAAAATGACTATGTTTTGCGATTTCTCCTGCTCAGAAAGACTTAGAAAGTTGATAATTGTGGGCAATGTTAGAAATGTCATGAGAAACAAGAATTATGTAAAAGAATTGATGTAAGTCATTGTTTCCAAGAGAAAGGGAGACAGGAGTGTAAAAAAGCGTTGTTTTTGGACGGCAATGAAGAAATGACTATGTTTTGCGATTTCTCCTGCTCAGAAAGACTTAGAAAGTTGATAATTGTGGGCAATGTTAGAAATGTCATGAGAAACAAGAATTATGTAAAAGAATTGATGTAAGTCATTGTTTCCAAGAGAAAGGGAGACAGGAGTGTAAAAAAGCGTTGTTTTTGGACGGCAATGAAGAAATGACTATGTTTTGCGATTTCTCCTGCTCAGAAAGACTTAGAAAGTTCATAATTGTGGGAAATGTTAGAAATGTCATGAGAAACAAGAATTATGTAAAAGAATTGATGTAAGTCATTGTTTCAAAGAGAAAGGGAGACCGGAGTGTAAAAAAGCGTTGTTTTTGGACGGCAATGAAGAAATGACTGTTTTGCGATTTCTCTTGCTCAGAAAGACTTAGAAAGTTGATAATTGTGGGCAATGTTAGAAATGTCATGAGAAACAAGAATTATGTAAAAGAATTGATGTAAGTCATTGTTTCCAAGAGAAAGGGAGACCGGAGTGTAAAAAAGCGTTGTTTTTGGACGGCAATGAAGAAATGACTATGTTTTGCGATTTCTCCTGCTCAGAAAGACTTAGAAAGTTGATAATTGTGGGCAATGTTAGAAATGTCATGAGAAACAAGAATTATGTAAAAGAATTGATGTAAGTCATTGTTTCCAAGAGAAAGGGAGACAGGAGTGTAAAAAAGCGTTGTTTTTGGACGGCAATGAAGAAATGACTATGTTTTGCGATTTCTCCTGCTCAGAAAGACTTAGAAAGTTGATAATTGTGGGCAATGTTAGAAATGTCATGAGAAACAAGAATTATGTAAAAGAATTGATGTAAGTCATTGTTTCCAAGAGAAAGGGAGACAGGAGTGTAAAAAAGCGTTGTTTTTGGACGGCAATGAAGAAATGACTATGTTTTGCGATTTCTCCTGCTCAGAAAGACTTAGAAAGTTCATAATTGTGGGAAATGTTAGAAATGTCATGAGAAACAAGAATTATGTAAAAGAATTGATGTAAGTCATTGTTTCAAAGAGAAAGGGAGACCGGAGTGTAAAAAAGCGTTGTTTTTGGACGGCAATGAAGAAATGACTGTTTTGCGATTTCTCTTGCTCAGAAAGACTTAGAAAGTTGATAATTGTGGGCAATGTTAGAAATGTCATGAGAAACAAGAATTATGTAAAAGAATTGATGTAAGTCATTGTTTCCAAGAGAAAGGGAGACAGGAGTGTAAAAAAGCGTTGTTTTTGGACGGCAATGAAGAAATGACTATGTTTTGCGATTTCTCCTGCTCAGAAAGACTTAGAAAGTTGATAATTGTGGGAAATGTTAGAAATGTCATGAGAAACAAGAATTATGTAAAAGAATTGATGTAAGTCATTGTTTCCAAGAGAAAGGGAGACCGGAGTGTAAAAAAGCGTTGTTTTTGGACGGCAATGAAGAAATGACTATGTTTTGCGATTTCTCCTGCTCAGAAAGACTTAGAAAGTTGATAATTGTGGGCAATGTTAGAAATGTCATGAGAAACAAGAATTATGTAAAAGAATTGATGTAAGTCATTATTTCCAAGAGAAAGGGAGACCGGAGTGTAAAAAAGCGTTGTTTTTGGACGGCAATGAAGAAATGACTGTTTTGCGATTTCTCTTGCTCAGAAAGACTTAGAAAGTTGATAATTGTGGGCAATGTTAGAAATGTCATGAGAAAAAAGAATTATGTAAAAGAATTGATGTAAGTCATTGTTTCCAAGAGAAAGGGAGACCGGAGTGTAAAAAAGCGTTGTTTTTGGACGGCAATGAAGAAATGACTATGTTTTGCGATTTCTCCTGCTCAGAAAGACTTAGAAAGTTGATAATTGTGGGCAATGTTAGAAATGTCATGAGAAACAAGAATTATGTAAAAGAATTGATGTAAGTCATTGTTTCCAAGAGAAAGGGAGACAGGAGTGTAAAAAAGCGTTGTTTTTGGACGGCAATGAAGAAATGACTATGTTTTGCGATTTCTCCTGCTCAGAAAGACTTAGAAAGTTGATAATTGTGGGCAATGTTAGAAATGTCATGAGAAACAAGAATTATGTAAAAGAATTGATGTAAGTCATTGTTTCCAAGAGAAAGGGAGACCGGAGTGTAAAAAAGCGTTGTTTTTGGACGGCAATGAAGAAATGACTGTTTTGCGATTTCTCTTGCTCAGAAAGACTTAGAAAGTTGATAATTGTGGGCAATGTTAGAAATGTCATGAGAAACAAGAATTATGTAAAAGAATTGATGTAAGTCATTGTTTCCAAGAGAAAGGGAGACCGGAGTGTAAAAAAGCGTTGTTTTTGGACGGCAATGAAGAAATGACTATGTTTTGCGATTTCTCCTGCTCAGAAAGACTTAGAAAGTTGATAATTGTGGGCAATGTTAGAAATGTCATGAGAAACAAGAATTATGTAAAAGGATTGATGTAAGTCATTGTTTCCAAGAGAAAGGGAGACAGGAGTGTAAAAAAGCGTTTTTTTTGGACGGCAATGAAGAAATGACTATGTTTTGCGATTTCTCCTGGTCAGAAACTCTTAGAAAGTTGATAATTGTGGTCAATGTTAGAAATGTCATGAGAAACAAGAATTATGTAAAAGAATTGATGTAAGTCATTGTTTCCATGAGAAAGGGAGACCGGAGTGTAAAAAAGCGTTGTTTTTGGACGGCAATGAAGAAATGACTGTTTTTTGATTTCTCTTGCTCAGAAAGACTTAGATAGTTGATAATTGTGGGCAATGTTAGAAATGTCATGAGAAACAAGAATTATGTAAAAGAATTGATGTAAGTCATTGTTTCCAAGAGAAAGGGAGACCGGAGTGTAAAAAAGCGTTGTTTTTGGACGGCAATGAAGAAATGACTATGTTTTGCGATTTCTCCTGCTCAGAAAGACTTAGAAAGTTGATAATTGTGGGCAATGTTAGAAATGTCATAAGAAACAAGAATTATGTAAAAGAATTGATGTAAGTCATTGTTTCCAAGAGAAAGGGAGACCGGAGTGTAAAAAAGCGTTGTTTTTGGACGGCAATGAAGAAATGACTGTTTTGCGATTTCTCTTGCTCAGAAAGACTTAGAAAGTTGATAATTGTGGGCAATGTTAGAAATGTCATGAGAAACAAGAATTATGTAAAAGAATTGATGTAAGTCATTGTTTCCAAGAGAAAGGGAGACCGGAGTGTAAAAAAGTGTTGTTTTTGGACGGCAATGAAGAAATGACTATGTTTTGCGATTTCTCCTGCTCAGAAAGACTTAGAAAGTTGATAATTGTGGGCAATGTTAGAAATGTCATGAGAAACAAGAATTATGTAAAAGAATTGATGTAAGTCATTGTTTCCAAGAGAAAGGGAGACAGGAGTGTAAAAAAGCGTTGTTTTTGGACGGCAATGAAGAAATGACTATGTTTTGCGATTTCTCCTGCTCAGAAAGACTTAGAAAGTTGATAATTGTGGGCAATGTTAGAAATGTCATGAGAAACAAGAATTATGTAAAAGAATTGATGTAAGTCATTGTTTCCAAGAGAAAGGGAGACCGGAGTGTAAAAAAGCGTTGTTTTTGGACGGCAATGAAGAAATGACTGTTTTGCGATTTCTCTTGCTCAGAAAGACTTAGAAAGTTGATAATTGTGGGCAATGTTAGAAATGGCATGAGAAACAAGAATTATGTAAAAGAATTGATGTAAGTCATTGTTTCCAAGAGAAAGGGAGACCGGAGTGTAAAAAAGCGTTGTTTTTGGACGGCAATGAAGAAATGACTATGTTTTGCGATTTCTCCTGCTCAGAAAGACTTAGAAAGTTGATAATTGTGGGCAATGTTAGAAATGTCATGAGAAACAAGAATTATGTAAAAGAATTGATGTAAGTCATTGTTTCCAAGAGAAAGGGAGACAGGAGTGTAAAAAAGCGTTTTTTTTGGACGGCAATGAAGAAATGACTATGTTTTGCGATTTCTCCTGCTCAGAAAGACTTAGAAAGTTGATAATTGTGGGCAATGTTAGAAATGTCATGAGAAACAAGAATTATGTAAAAGAATTGATGTAAGTCATTGTTTCCATGAGAAAGGGAGACCGGAGTGTAAAAAAGCGTTGTTTTTGGACGGCAATGAAGAAATGACTGTTTTTTTATTTCTCTTGCTCAGAAAGACTTAGATAGTTGATAATTGTGGGCAATGTTAGAAATGTCATGAGAAACAAGAATTATGTAAAAGAATTGATGTAAGTCATTGTTTCCAAGAGAAAGGGAGACCGGAGTGTAAAAAAGCGTTGTTTTTGGACGGCAATGAAGAAATGACTATGTTTTGCGATTTCTCCTGCTCAGAAAGACTTAGAAAGTTGATAATTGTGGGCAATGTTAGAAATGTCATGAGAAACAAGAATTATGTAAAAGAATTGATGTAAGTCATTGTTTCCAAGAGAAAGGGAGACAGGAGTGTAAAAAAGCGTTGTTTTTGGACGGCAATGAAGAAATGACTATGTTTTGCGATTTCTCCTGCTCAGAAAGACTTAGAAAGTTGATAATTGTGGGCAATGTTAGAAATGTCATGAGAAACAAGAATTATGTAAAAGAATTGATGTAAGTCATTGTTTCCAAGAGAAAGGGAGACCGGAGTGTAAAAAAGCGTTGTTTTTGGACGCCAATGAAGAAATGACTGTTTTGCGATTTCTCTTGCTCAGAAAGACTTAGAAAGTTGATAATTGTGGGCAATGTTAGAAATGTCATGAGAAACAAGAATTATGTAAAAGAATTGATGTAAGTCATTGTTTCCAAGAGAAAGGGAGACCGGAGTGTAAAAAAGCGTTGTTTTTGGACGGCAATGAAGAAATGACTATGTTTTGCGATTTCTCCTGCTCAGAAAGACTTAGAAAGTTGATAATTGTGGGCAATGTTAGAAATGTCATGAGAAACAAGAATTATGTAAAAGAATTGATGTAAGTCATTGTTTCCAAGAGAAAGGGAGACCGGAGTGTAAAAAAGCGTTGTTTTTGGACGGCAATGAAGAAATGACTGTTTTGCGATTTCTCTTGCTCAGAAAGACTTAGAAAGTTGATAATTGTGGGCAATGTTAGAAATGTCATGAGAAAAAAGAATTATGTAAAAGAATTGATGTAAGTCATTGTTTCCAAGAGAAAGGGAGACCGGAGTGTAAAAAAGCGTTGTTTTTGGACGGCAATGAAGAAATGACTGTTTTTTTATTTCTCTTGCTCAGAAAGACTTAGATAGTTGATAATTGTGGGCAATGTTAGAAATGTCATGAGAAACAAGAATTATGTAAAAGAATTGATGTAAGTCATTGTTTCCAAGAGAAAGGGAGACCGGAGTGTAAAAAAGCGTTGTTTTTGGACGGCAATGAAGAAATGACTATGTTTTGCGATTTCTCCTGCTCAGAAAGACTTAGAAAGTTGATAATTGTGGGCAATGTTAGAAATGTCATGAGAAACAAGAATTATGTAAAAGAATTGATGTAAGTCATTGTTTCCAAGAGAAAGGGAGACAGGAGTGTAAAAAAGCGTTGTTTTTGGACGGCAATGAAGAAATGACTATGTTTTGCGATTTCTCCTGCTTAGAAAGACTTAGAAAGTTGATAATTGTGGGCAATGTTAGAAATGTCATGAGAAACAAGAATTATGTAAAAGAATTGATGTAAGTCATTGTTTCCAAGAGAAAGGGAGACCGGAGTGTAAAAAAGCGTTGTTTTTGGACGGCAATGAAGAAATGACTGTTTTGCGATTTCTCCTGCTCAGAAAGACTTAGAAAGTTGATAATTGTGGGCAATGTTAGAAATGTCATGAGAAACAAGAATTATGTAAAAGAATTTATGTAAGTCATTGTTTCCAAGAGAAAGGGAGACCGGAGTGTAAAAAAGCGTTGTTTTTGGACGGCAATGAAGAAATGACTGTTTTGCGATTTCTCTTGCTCAGAAAGACTTAGAAAGTTGATAATTGTGGGCAATGTTAGAAATGTCATGAGAAACAAGAATTATGTAAAAGAATTGATGTAAGTCATTGTTTCCAAGAGAAAGGGAGACAGGAGTGTAAAAAAGCATTGTTTTTGGACGGCAATGAAGAAATGACTATGTTTTGCGATTTCTCCTGCTCAGAAAGACTTAGAAAGTTGATAATTGTGGGAAATGTTAGAAATGTCATGAGAAACAAGAATTATGTAAAAGAATTGATGTAAGTCATTGTTTCCAAGAGAAAGGGAGACCGGAGTGTAAAAAAGCGTTGTTTTTGGACGGCAATGAAGAAATGACTATGTTTTGCGATTTTTCTTGCTCAGAAAGACTTAGAAAGTTGATAATTGTGGGCAATGTTAGAAATGTCATGAGAAACAAGAATTATGTAAAAGAATTGATGTAAGTCATTGTTTCCAAGAGAAAGGGAGACCGGAGTGTAAAAAAGCGTTGTTTTTGGACGGCAATGAAGAAATGACTATGTTTTGTGATTTCTCCTGCTCAGAAAGACTTAGAAAGTTGATAATTGTGGACAATGTTAGAAATGTCATGAGAAACAAGAATTATGTAAAAGAATTGATGTAAGTCATTGTTTCCAAGAGAAAGGGAGACCGGAGTGTAAAAAAGCGTTGTTTTTGGACGGCAATGAAGAAATGACTATGTTTTGCGATTTCTCTTGCTCAGAAAGACTTAGAAAGTTGATAATTGTGGGCAATGTTAGAAATGTCATGAGAAACAAGAATTATGTAAAAGAATTGATGTAAGTCATTGTTTCCAAGAGAAAGGGAGACCCGAGTGTAAAAAAGCGTTGTTTTTGGACGGCAATGAAAAAATGACTATGTTTTGCGATTTCTCCTGCTCAGAAAGACTTAGAAAGTTGATAATTGTGGGCAATGTTAGAAATGTCATGAGAAACAAGAATTATGTAAAAGAATTGATGTAAGTCATTGTTTCCAAGAGAAAGGGAGACAGGAGTGTAAAAAAGCGTTGTTTTTGGACGGCAATGAAGAAATGACTATGTTTTGCGATTTCTCCTGCTCAGAAAGACTTAGAAAGTTGATAATTGTGGGAAATGTTAGAAATGTCATGAGAAACAAGAATTATGTAAAAGAATTGATGTAAGTCATTGTTTCCAAGAGAAAGGGAGACCGGAGTGTAAAAAAGCGTTGTTTTTGGACGGCAATGAAGAAATGACTATGTTTTGCGATTTTTCTTGCTCAGAAAGACTTAGAAAGTTGATAATTGTGGGCAATGTTAGAAATGTCATGAGAAACAAGAATTATGTAAAAGAATTGATGTAAGTCATTGTTTCCAAGAGAAAGGGAGACCGGAGTGTAAAAAAGCGTTGTTTTTGGACGGCAATGAAGAAATGACTATGTTTTGTGATTTCTCCTGCTCAGAAAGACTTAGAAAGTTGATAATTGTGGACAATGTTAGAAATGTCATGAGAAACAAGAATTATGTAAAAGAATTGATGTAAGTCATTGTTTCCAAGAGAAAGGGAGACCGGAGTGTAAAAAAGCGTTGTTTTTGGACGGCAATGAAGAAATGACTATGTTTTGCGATTTCTCCTGCTCAGAAAGACTTAGAAAGTTGATAATTGTGGGCAATGTTAGAAATGTCATGAGAAACAAGAATTATGTAAAAGAATTGATGTAAGTCATTGTTTCCAAGAGAAAGGGAGACCGGAGTGTAAAAAAGCGTTGTTTTTGGACGGCAATGAAAAAATGACTATGTTTTGCGATTTCTCCTGCTCAGAAAGACTTAGAAAGTTGATAATTGTGGGCAATGTTAGAAATGTCATGAGAAACAAGAATTATGTAAAAGAATTGATGTAAGTCATTGTTTCCAAGAGAAAGGGAGACAGGAGTGTAAAAAAGCGTTGTTTTTGGACGGCAATGAAGAAATGACTATGTTTTGCGATTTCTCCTGCTCAGAAAGACTTAGAAAGTTGATAATTGTGGGCAATGTTAGAAATGTCATGAGAAACAAGAATTATGTAAAAGAATTGATGTAAGTCATTGTTTCCAAGAGAAAGGGAGACAGGAGTGTAAAAAAGCGTTGTTTTTGGACGGCAATGAAGAAATGACTATGTTTTGCGATTTCTCCTGCTCAGAAAGACTTAGAAAGTTCATAATTGTGGGAAATGTTAGAAATGTCATGAGAAACAAGAATTATGTAAAAGAATTGATGTAAGTCATTGTTTCAAAGAGAAAGGGAGACCGGAGTGTAAAAAAGCGTTGTTTTTGGACGGCAATGAAGAAATGACTGTTTTGCGATTTCTCTTGCTCAGAAAGACTTAGAAAGTTGATAATTGTGGGCAATGTTAGAAATGTCATGAGAAACAAGAATTATGTAAAAGAATTGATGTAAGTCATTGTTTCCAAGAGAAAGGGAGACCGGAGTGTAAAAAAGCGTTGTTTTTGGACGGCAATGAAGAAATGACTATGTTTTGCGATTTCTCCTGCTCAGAAAGACTTAGAAAGTTGATAATTGTGGGCAATGTTAGAAATGTCATGAGAAACAAGAATTATGTAAAAGAATTGATGTAAGTCATTGTTTCCAAGAGAAAGGGAGACAGGAGTGTAAAAAAGCGTTGTTTTTGGACGGCAATGAAGAAATGACTATGTTTTGCGATTTCTCCTGCTCAGAAAGACTTAGAAAGTTGATAATTGTGGGCAATGTTAGAAATGTCATGAGAAACAAGAATTATGTAAAAGAATTGATGTAAGTCATTGTTTCCAAGAGAAAGGGAGACAGGAGTGTAAAAAAGCGTTGTTTTTGGACGGCAATGAAGAAATGACTATGTTTTGCGATTTCTCCTGCTCAGAAAGACTTAGAAAGTTCATAATTGTGGGAAATGTTAGAAATGTCATGAGAAACAAGAATTATGTAAAAGAATTGATGTAAGTCATTGTTTCAAAGAGAAAGGGAGACCGGAGTGTAAAAAAGCGTTGTTTTTGGACGGCAATGAAGAAATGACTGTTTTGCGATTTCTCTTGCTCAGAAAGACTTAGAAAGTTGATAATTGTGGGCAATGTTAGAAATTTCATGAGAAACAAGAATTATGTAAAAGAATTGATGTAAGTCATTGTTTCCAAGAGAAAGGGAGACAGGAGTGTAAAAAAGCGTTGTTTTTGGACGGCAATGAAGAAATGACTATGTTTTGCGATTTCTCCTGCTCAGAAAGACTTAGAAAGTTGATAATTGTGGGAAATGTTAGAAATGTCATGAGAAACAAGAATTATGTAAAAGAATTGATGTAAGTCATTGTTTCCAAGAGAAAGGGAGACAGGAGTGTAAAAAAGCGTTGTTTTTGGACGGCAATGAAGAAATGACTATGTTTTGCGATTTCTCCTGCTCAGAAAGACTTAGAAAGTTGATAATTGTGGGCAATGTTAGAAATGTCATGAGAAACAAGAATTATGTAAAAGAATTGATGTAAGTCATTGTTTCCAAGAGAAAGGGAGACCGGAGTGTAAAAAAGCGTTGTTTTTGGACGGCAATGAAGAAATGACTTTTTTGCGATTTCTCTTGCTCAGAAAGACTTAGAAAGTTGATAATTGTGGGCAATGTTAGAAATGTCATGAGAAACAAGAATTATGTAAAAGAATTGATGTAAGTCATTGTTTCCAAGAGAAAGGGAGACGGAGTGTAAAAAGCGTTGTTTTTGGACGGCAATGAAGAAATGACTATGTTTTGCGATTTCTCCTGCTCAGAAAGACTTAGAAAGTTGATAATTGTGGGCAATGTTAGAAATGTCATGAGAAACAAGAATTATGTAAAAGGATTGATGTAAGTCATTGTTTCCAAGAGAAAGGGAGACAGGAGTGTAAAAAAGCGTTTTTTTTGGACGGCAATGAAGAAATGACTATGTTTTGCGATTTCTCCTGGTCAGAAACTCTTAGAAAGTTGATAATTGTGGTCAATGTTAGAAATGTCATGAGAAACAAGAATTAAGTAAAAGAATTGATGTAAGTCATTGTTTCCATGAGAAAGGGAGACCGGAGTGTAAAAAAGCGTTGTTTTTGGACGGCAATGAAGAAATGACTGTTTTTTGATTTCTCTTGCTCAGAAAGACTTAGATAGTTGATAATTGTGGGCAATGTTAGAAATGTCATGAGAAACAAGAATTATGTAAAAGAATTGATGTAAGTCATTGTTTCCAAGAGAAAGGGAGACCGGAGTGTAAAAAAGCGTTGTTTTTGGACGGCAATGAAGAAATGACTATGTTTTGCGATTTCTCCTGCTCAGAAAGACTTAGAAAGTTGATAATTGTGGGCAATGTTAGAAATGTCATGAGAAACAAGAATTATGTAAAAGAATTGATGTAAGTCATTGTTTCCAAGAGAAAGGGAGACCGGAGTGTAAAAAAGCGTTGTTTTTGGACGCAATGAAGAAATGACTGTTTTGCGATTTCTCTTGCTCAGAAAGACTTAGAAAGTTGATAATTGTGGGCAATGTTAGAAATGTCATGAGAAACAAGAATTATGTAAAAGAATTGATGTAAGTCATTGTTTCCAAGAGAAAGGGAGACCGGAGTGTAAAAAAGTGTTGTTTTTGGACGGCAATGAAGAAATGACTATGTTTTGCGATTTCTCCTGCTCAGAAAGACTTAGAAAGTTGATAATTGTGGGCAATGTTAGAAATGTCATGAGAAACAAGAATTATGTAAAGAATTGATGTAAGTCATTGTTTCCAAGAGAAAGGGAGACAGGAGTGTAAAAAAGCGTTGTTTTTGGACGGCAATGAAGAAATGACTATGTTTTGCGATTTCTCCTGCTCAGAAAGACTTAGAAAGTTGATAATTGTGGGCAATGTTAGAAATGTCATGAGAAACAAGAATTATGTAAAAGAATTGATGTAAGTCATTGTTTCCAAGAGAAAGGGAGACCGGAGTGTAAAAAAGCGTTGTTTTTGGACGGCAATGAAGAAATGACTGTTTTGCGATTTCTCTTGCTCAGAAAGACTTAGAAAGTTGATAATTGTGGGCAATGTTAGAAATGGCATGAGAAACAAGAATTATGTAAAAGAATTGATGTAAGTCATTGTTTCCAAGAGAAAGGGAGACCGGAGTGTAAAAAAGCGTTGTTTTTGGACGGCAATGAAGAAATGACTATGTTTTGCGATTTCTCCTGCTCAGAAAGACTTAGAAAGTTGATAATTGTGGGCAATGTTAGAAATGTCATGAGAAACAAGAATTATGTAAAAGAATTGATGTAAGTCATTGTTTCCAAGAGAAAGGGAGACAGGAGTGTAAAAAAGCGTTGTTTTTGGACGGCAATGAAGAAATGACTATGTTTTGCGATTTCTCCTGCTCAGAAAGACTTAGAAAGTTGATAATGTGGGAAATGTTAGAAATGTCATGAGAAACAAGAATTATGTAAAAGAATTGATGTAAGTCATTGTTTCCAAGAGAAAGGGAGACCGGAGTGTAAAAAAGCGTTGTTTTTGGACGGCAATGAAGAAATGACTATGTTTTGCGATTTTTCTTGCTCAGAAAGACTTAGAAAGTTGATAATTGTGGGCAATGTTAGAAATGTCATGAGAAACAAGAATTATGTAAAAGAATTGATGTAAGTCATTGTTTCCAAGAGAAAGGGAGACCGGAGTGTAAAAAAGCGTTGTTTTTGGACGGCAATGAAGAAATGACTATGTTTTGTGATTTCTCCTGCTCAGAAAGACTTAGAAAGTTGATAATTGTGGACAATGTTAGAAATGTCATGAGAAACAAGAATTATGTAAAAGAATTGATGTAAGTCATTGTTTCCAAGAGAAAGGAGACCGGAGTGTAAAAAAGCGTTGTTTTTGGACGGCAATGAAGAAATGACTATGTTTTGCGATTTCTCCTGCTCAGAAAGACTTAGAAAGTTGATAATTGTGGGCAATGTTAGAAATGTCATGAGAAACAAGAATTATGTAAAAGAATTGATGTAAGTCATTGTTTCCAAGAGAAAGGGAGACCGGAGTGTAAAAAAGCGTTGTTTTTGGACGGCAATGAAAAAATGACTATGTTTTGCGATTTCTCCTGCTCAGAAAGACTTAGAAAGTTGATAATTGTGGGCAATGTTAGAAATGTCATGAGAAACAAGAATTATGTAAAAGAATTGATGTAAGTCATTGTTTCCAAGAGAAAGGGAGACAGGAGTGTAAAAAAGCGTTGTTTTTGGACGGCAATGAAGAAATGACTATGTTTTGCGATTTCTCCTGCTCAGAAAGACTTAGAAAGTTGATAATTGTGGGCAATGTTAGAAATGTCATGAGAAACAAGAATTATGTAAAAGAATTGATGTAAGTCATTGTTTCCAAGAGAAAGGGAGACAGGAGTGTAAAAAAGCGTTGTTTTTGGACGGCAATGAAGAAATGACTATGTTTTGCGATTTCTCCTGCTCAGAAAGACTTAGAAAGTTCATAATTGTGGGAAATGTTAGAAATGTCATGAGAAACAAGAATTATGTAAAAGAATTGATGTAAGTCATTGTTTCAAAGAGAAAGGGAGACCGGAGTGTAAAAAGCGTTGTTTTTGGACGGCAATGAAGAAATGACTGTTTTGCGATTTCTCTTGCTCAGAAAGACTTAGAAAGTTGATAATTGTGGGCAATGTTAGAAATGTCATGAGAAACAAGAATTATGTAAAAGAATTGATGTAAGTCATTGTTTCCAAGAGAAAGGGAGACCGGAGTGTAAAAAAGCGTTGTTTTTGGACGGCAATGAAGAAATGACTATGTTTTGCGATTTCTCCTGCTCAGAAAGACTTAGAAAGTTGATAATTGTGGGCAATGTTAGAAATGTCATGAGAAACAAGAATTATGTAAAAGAATTGATGTAAGTCATTGTTTCCAAGAGAAAGGGAGACAGGAGTGTAAAAAAGCGTTGTTTTTGGACGGCAATGAAGAAATGACTATGTTTTGCGATTTCTCCTGCTCAGAAAGACTTAGAAAGTTGATAATTGTGGGCAATGTTAGAAATGTCATGAGAAACAAGAATTATGTAAAAGAATTGATGTAAGTCATTGTTTCCAAGAGAAAGGGAGACAGGAGTGTAAAAAAGCGTTGTTTTTGGACGGCAATGAAGAAATGACTATGTTTTGCGATTTCTCCTGCTCAGAAAGACTTAGAAAGTTCATAATTGTGGGAAATGTTAGAAATGTCATGAGAAACAAGAATTATGTAAAAGAATTGATGTAAGTCATTGTTTCAAAGAGAAAGGGAGACCGGAGTGTAAAAAAGCGTTGTTTTTGGACGGCAATGAAGAAATGACTGTTTTGCGATTTCTCTTGCTCAGAAAGACTTAGAAAGTTGATAATTGTGGGCAATGTTAGAAATGTCATGAGAAACAAGAATTATGTAAAAGAATTGATGTAAGTCATTGTTTCCAAGAGAAAGGGAGACAGGAGTGTAAAAAAGCGTTGTTTTTGGACGGCAATGAAGAAATGACTATGTTTTGCGATTTCTCCTGCTCAGAAAGACTTAGAAAGTTGATAATTGTGGGCAATGTTAGAAATGTCATGAGAAACAAGAATTATGTAAAAGAATTGATGTAAGTCATTATTTCCAAGAGAAAGGGAGACCGGAGTGTAAAAAAGCGTTGTTTTTGGACGGCAATGAAGAAATGACTGTTTTGCGATTTCTCTTGCTCAGAAAGACTTAGAAAGTTGATAATTGTGGGCAATGTTAGAAATGTCATAGAAAAAAGAATTATGTAAAAGAATTGATGTAAGTCATTGTTTCCAAGAGAAAGGGAGACCGGAGTGTAAAAAAGCGTTGTTTTTGGACGGCAATGAAGAAATGACTATGTTTTGCGATTTCTCCTGCTCAGAAAGACTTAGAAAGTTGATAATTGTGGGCAATGTTAGAAATGTCATGAGAAACAAGAATTATGTAAAAGAATTGATGTAAGTCATTGTTTCCAAGAGAAAGGGAGACAGGAGTGTAAAAAAGCGTTGTTTTTGGACGGCAATGAAGAAATGACTATGTTTTGCGATTTCTCCTGCTCAGAAAGACTTAGAAAGTTGATAATTGTGGGCAATGTTAGAAATGTCATGAGAAACAAGAATTATGTAAAAGAATTGATGTAAGTCATTGTTTCCAAGAGAAAGGGAGACCGGAGTGTAAAAAAGCGTTGTTTTTGGACGGCAATGAAGAAATGACTGTTTTGCGATTTCTCTTGCTCAGAAAGACTTAGAAAGTTGATAATTGTGGGCAATGTTAGAAATGTCATGAGAAACAAGAATTATGTAAAAGAATTGATGTAAGTCATTGTTTCCAAGAGAAAGGGAGACCGGAGTGTAAAAAAGCGTTGTTTTTGGACGGCAATGAAGAAATGACTATGTTTTGCGATTTCTCCTGCTCAGAAAGACTTAGAAAGTTGATAATTGTGGGCAATGTTAGAAATGTCATGAGAAACAAGAATTATGTAAAAGGATTGATGTAAGTCATTGTTTCCAAGAGAAAGGGAGACAGGAGTGTAAAAAAGCGTTTTTTTTGGACGGCAATGAAGAAATGACTATGTTTTGCGATTTCTCCTGTCAGAAACTCTTAGAAAGTTGATAATTGTGGTCAATGTTAGAAATGTCATGAGAAACAAGAATTAAGTAAAAGAATTGATGTAAGTCATTGTTTCCATGAGAAAGGGAGACCGGAGTGTAAAAAAGCGTTGTTTTTGGACGGCAATGAAGAAATGACTGTTTTTTGATTTCTCTTGCTCAGAAAGACTTAGATAGTTGATAATTGTGGGCAATGTTAGAAATGTCATGAGAAACAAGAATTATGTAAAAGAATTGATGTAAGTCATTGTTTCCAAGAGAAAGGGAGACCGGAGTGTAAAAAAGCGTTGTTTTTGGACGGCAATGAAGAAATGACTATGTTTTGCGATTTCTCCTGCTCAGAAAGACTTAGAAAGTTGATAATTGTGGGCAATGTTAGAAATGTCATGAGAAACAAGAATTATGTAAAAGAATTGATGTAAGTCATTGTTTCCAAGAGAAAGGGAGACCGGAGTGTAAAAAAGCGTTGTTTTTGGACGGCAATGAAGAAATGACTGTTTTGCGATTTCTCTTGCTCAGAAAGACTTAGAAAGTTGATAATTGTGGGCAATGTTAGAAATGTCATGAGAAACAAGAATTATGTAAAAGAATTGATGTAAGTCATTGTTTCCAAGAGAAAGGGAGACCGGAGTGTAAAAAAGTGTTGTTTTTGGACGGCAATGAAGAAATGACTATGTTTTGCGATTTCTCCTGCTCAGAAAGACTTAGAAAGTTGATAATTGTGGGCAATGTTAGAAATGTCATGAGAAACAAGAATTATGTAAAAGAATTGATGTAAGTCATTGTTTCCAAGAGAAAGGGAGACAGGAGTGTAAAAAAGCGTTGTTTTGGACGGCAATGAAGAAATGACTATGTTTTGCGATTTCTCCTGCTCAGAAAGACTTAGAAAGTTGATAATTGTGGGCAATGTTAGAAATGTCATGAGAAACAAGAATTATGTAAAAGAATTGATGTAAGTCATTGTTTCCAAGAGAAAGGGAGACCGGAGTGTAAAAAAGCGTTGTTTTTGGACGGCAATGAAGAAATGACTGTTTTGCGATTCTCTTGCTCAGAAAGACTTAGAAAGTTGATAATTGTGGGCAATGTTAGAAATGGCATGAGAAACAAGAATTATGTAAAAGAATTGATGTAAGTCATTGTTTCCAAGAGAAAGGGAGACCGGAGTGTAAAAAAGCGTTGTTTTTGGACGGCAATGAAGAAATGACTATGTTTTGCGATTTCTCCTGCTCAGAAAGACTTAGAAAGTTGATAATTGTGGGCAATGTTAGAAATGTCATGAGAAACAAGAATTATGTAAAAGAATTGATGTAAGTCATTGTTTCCAAGAGAAAGGGAGACAGGAGTGTAAAAAAGCGTTTTTTTTGGACGGCAATGAAGAAATGACTATGTTTTGCGATTTCTCCTGCTCAGAAGACTTAGAAAGTTGATAATTGTGGGCAATGTTAGAAATGTCATGAGAAACAAGAATTATGTAAAAGAATTGATGTAAGTCATTGTTTCCATGAGAAAGGGAGACCGGAGTGTAAAAAAGCGTTGTTTTTGGACGGCAATGAAGAAATGACTGTTTTTTTATTTCTCTTGCTCAGAAAGACTTAGATAGTTGATAATTGTGGGCAATGTTAGAAATGTCATGAGAAACAAGAATTATGTAAAAGAATTGATGTAAGTCATTGTTTCCAAGAGAAAGGGAGACCGGAGTGTAAAAAAGCGTTGTTAG
>NW_027447058.1:0-38767 GCF_038048845.1 Mixophyes fleayi | reverse complement strand
TTGAATCGAATCATGAATCATGAATCAAATCATAAATCATGAATTGAATCATAAATCATGAATTGAATCATGAATCATGAATTGAATCATAAATCATTAATCATGAATTGAATCATGAATCATGAATAGAATTATGAATCATGAATTGAATCATAAATCATTAATCATGAATTGAATCATGAATCATGAATCGAATCATGAATCATGAATTGAATCATGTATCATGAATCATGAATCATGAATCGAATTATGAATCATGAATCATGAATTGAATCATTAATCATGTATCGAATCAAGAATCATGAATCATGAATCGAATCATGAATCATGAATCATGAATTGAATTATGAATCATGAATTGAATCATGAATCATGAAATGAATCATGAATTGAATCATGAATCATGAATCATGAATCATGAATTGAATCATGAATCATGAATCAAATCATGAATTATGAATTAAATCATGAATCATGAATTGAATCATGAATCATGAATCGAATTATGAATCATGAAATGAATCATGAATTGAATCATGCATAATGAATCCTGAATCGAATCATGAATCATGAATGAAATCATGAATCATGAATTAAATCATGAATTGAATCATTAATCATGAATAAAGAATTGAATCATGAATTGAATCACGAATCATGAATTGAATCATGAATTGAATCATTAATCATGAATCATGAATTGAATCATGAATTATGAATTAAATCATGAATCATGAATTAAATCATGAATCATGAATCGAATCATGAATCATAAATTGAATCATGAATCATGAATTGAATCATGAATCATGAATGGAATCATGAATCATAAATTGAATCATGAATCATGAATTGAATCATGAATTGAATCATAAATAATGAATCATGAATTGAATCATGAATCATGAATCGAATCATGAATCATGAATTGAATCATGAATCATGAATCATGAATCGTGTCATGAATCATGAATCATGAATCAGGAATCGAATCATGAATCATGAATTGAATCATGAATCATGAATTGAATTATGAATCATGAAATGAATCATGAATTGAATCATGAATAATGAATCCTGAATCGAATCATGAATCATGAATTGAATCATGAATCATGAATTGAATCATTAATCATGAATAGAATCATGAATCATGAATCATGAATCAAATCATAAATCATAAATCATGAATTGAATCATTAATCATGAATGGAATCATGAATCATGAATCGAATCATGAATCATTAATCGAATCATGAATTATGAATCATTAATCGAATCATGAATCATGAATTAAATCATTAATCATGAATCGAATCATGAATCATGAATCGAATCATGAATCATGAATCGCATCATGAATCATGAATCATGAATCGAATCATGAATCATGAATTGAATCATGAATCATGAATTGAATCATGAATCATGAATCATGAATCATTAATCGAATCATGAATCGAATCATGAATCATGAATCGAATCATGAATCATAAATAATAAATTGAATCATGAATCATGAATTGAATCATGAATCATGAATTGAATCATGAATCATGAATCATGAATCATTAATCGAATCATGAATTATGAATCATGAATCATGAATCGAATCATGAATCATGAATCAAATCATAAATCATGAATTGAATCATTAATCATGAAATGAATCATGAATCATGAATCATGAATCAAATCATAAATCATGAATCATGAATTGAATCATTAATCATGAATCGAATCATGAATCATGAATCAAATCATTAATCATGAATCGAATCATGAATCATGAATCGATTCATGAATCATGAATCATGAATCGATTCATGAATCATGAATCATGAATCGATTCATGAATCATGAATCATGAATCGATTCATGAATCATGAATCATGAATCCAAACATGGATCATGAATCATGAATCGAATCATGAATCATTAATTGAATCATGAATCATGAATTGAATCATAAATCATGAATCATGAATCATTAATTGAATCATGAATTATGAATCATGAATCATGAATCGAATCATGAATCATGAATTGAATCATGAATCATGAATCATGAATCGAATCATGAATCATGAATTATGATTCCAATCATGAATCATGAATCATGAATTGAATCATTAATCATAAATCGAATCATGAATCATAAACCCTGAATCCAATCATGAATCATGAATTGAATCATTAATCATGAAATGAATCGAAGTATGAATCATGAATCATGAATTGAATCATTAATCATGTATCGAATCAAGAATCATGAATCATGAATCGAATCATGAATCATGAATCATGAATTGAATTATGAATCATGAATTGAATCATGAATCATGAATCATGAATTGAATCATGAATCATGAATCAAATCATGAATTAAGAATTAAATCATGAATCATGAATTGAATCATGAATCATGAATCGAATTATGAATCATGAAATGAATCATGAATTGAATCATGCATAATGAATCCTGAATCGAATCTTGAATCATGAATGAAATCATGAATCATGAATTAAATCATGAATCATGAATTGAATCATGAATCATGAATCGAATCATGAATCATGAATTGAATCATGAATCATGAATTGAATCATGAATTGAATCATTAATCATGAATCATGAATTGAATCATGAATTGAATCATGAATCATGAATTGAATCATGAATTGAATCATTAATCATGAATCATGAATTGAATCATGAATTATGAATTAAATCATGAATCATGAATTGAATCATTAATCATGAATCGAATCAAGAATCATGAATCATGAATCGAATCATGAATCATGAATCATGAATCATGAATTGAATCATGAATCATGAATCGAATTATGAATCATGAAATGAATCATGAATTGAATCATGAATAATGAATCCTGAATCGAATCATGAATCATGAATGAAATCATGAATCATGAATTAAATCATGAATCTTGAATTGAATCATGAATCATGAATCAAATCATGAATCATGAATTGAATCATGAATCATGAATTGAATCATGAATTGAATCATTAATCATGAATCATGAATTGAATCATGAATTGAATCATGAATCATGAATTGAATCATGAATTGAATCATTAATCATGAATCATGAATTGAATCATGAATTATGAATTAAATCATGAATCATGAATTGAATCATGAATCATGAATCGAATCATGAATCATAAATTGAATCATGAATCGAATCATGAATCATAAATTGAATCATGAATCATGAATTGAATCATGAATTGAATCATAAATCATGAATCATGAATTGAATCATGAATCATGAATCGAATCATGAATCATGAATTGAATCATGAATCATGAATCATGAATCAGGAATCGAATCATGAATCATGAATTGAATCATGAATCATGAATTGAATTATGAAACATGAAATGAATCATGAATTGAATCATGAATAATGAATCCTGAATCGAATCATGAATCATGAATCAAATCATGAATCATGAATCATGAATCGAATCATGAATCATGAATCATGAATTATGAATTAAATCATTAATCATGAATCGAATCATGAATCATATAACATGAATCAAATCATGATTCATATATCGAATCATGAATCATGAATCATGAATCGAATCATGATTCATGAATTGAATCAAGAATCATTAATTGAATCATGAATTATGAATCATGAATCATGAATCGAATCATGAATCATGAATTATGAATCATGAATGGAATCATGAATCATGAATCATGAATCCAATCATGAATCATGAATCAAGAATTGAATCATTAATCATGAATTGAATCATGAATCATGAATCATGAATCGAATCATGAATCATGAATTGAATCATTAATCATGAATCGAATCATGAATCATGAATCGATTCATGAATCATGAATCATGAATCCAATCATGGATCATGAATCATGAATCGAATCATGAATCATTAATTGAATCATGAATCATGAATTGAATCATAAATCATGAACCATGAATCATTAATTGAATCATGAATTATGAATCATGAATCATGAATCGAATCATGAATCATGAATCATGATTCCAATCATGAATCATGAATTATGAATTGTATCATTAATCATAAATCGAATCATGAATCATGAATCGAATCATGAATCATAAATCATGAATCCAATCATGAATCATGAATTGAATCATTAATCATGAAATGAATCGAATCATGAATCATGAATCAGGAATCATGAATTGAATCATTAATCATGAATAGAATCATGAATCATGAATCGAATCATGAATCATGAATCGAATCATGAAGTATGAATCATTAATCGAATCATGAATCATTAATCATGAATTAAATCATTAATCATGAGTCGAATCATGAATCATGAATCGAATCATGAATCATGAATCGCATCATGAATCATGAATCATGAATTGAATCATGAATCATGAATTGAATCATGAATCATGAATCATGAATTGAATCATGAATCATGAATCATGAATCATTAATTGAATCATGAATTATGAATCATGAATCATGAATCGAATCATGAATCATGAATCGAATCATGAATCATGAATCGAATTATGAATCATGAATCATGAATGCGAATCATGAATCATGAATCATGAATTGAATTATGAATCATGAAATGAATCATGAATTGAATCATGAATAATGAATCCTGAATCGAATCATGAATCATGAATCAAATCATGAATCATGAATCATGAATCGAATCATGAATCATGAATCATGAATTATGAATTAAATCATTAATCATGAATCAAATCATGAATCATCAAACATGAATCAAATCATGATTCATATATCGAATCATGAATCATGAATCATGAATCGAATCATGATTCATGAATTGAATCAAGAATCATTAATTGAACCGGGCAGCACGGTGGCGTAGTGGTTAGCACTTCTGCCTCACAGCGCTGGGGTCATGAGTTCAATTCCCGACCATGGCCTTATCTGTGAGGAGTTTGTATGTTCTCCCTGTGTTTGCATGGGTTTCCTCTGGGTGCTCCAGTTTCCTCCCACACTCCAAAAACATACTAGTAGGTTAATTGGCTGCTATCAAAAATTGTCCCTAGTCTGTCTGTCTCTGTGTGTGTGTGTGTGTGTGTGTGTGTGTGTGTGTGTGTGTGTATATTAGGGAATTTAGACTGTAAGCTCCAATGGGGCAGGGACTGAAGTGAATGAGTTCTCTGTACAGCGCTGCGGAATCAGTGGCGCTATATAAATAAATGGTGATGATGATGATGATGATGATGAATCATGAATTATGAATCATGAATCATGAATCGAATCATGAATCATGAAATATGAATCATGAATGGAATCATGAATCATGAATCATGAATCCAATCATGAATCATGAATCAAGAATTGAATCATTAATCATGAATTGAATCATGAATCATGAATCATGAATCGAATCATGAATCATGAATTGAATCATTAATCATGAATCGAATCATGAATCATGAATCGATTCATGAATCATGAATCATGAATGCAATCATGGATCATGAATCATGAATCGAATCATGAATCATTAATTGAATCATGAATCATGAATTGAATCATAAATCATGAACCATGAATCGAATCATGAATCATGAATCATGATTCCAATCATGAATCATGAATTATGAATTGTATCATTAATCATAAATCGAATCATGAATCATGAATCGAATCATGAATCATAAATCATGAATCCAATCATGAATCATGAATTGAATCATTAATCATGAAATGAATCGAATCATGAGTCATGAATCAGGAATCATGAATTGAATCATTAATCATGAATAGAATCATGAATCATGAATCATGAATCAAATCATAAATCATGAATCATGAATTGAATCATTAATCATGAATCGAATCATGAATCATGAATCGAATCATGAATCATGAATCGAATCATGAAGTATGAATCATTAATCGAATCATGAATCATTAATCATGAATTAAATCATTAATCATGAGTCGAATCATGAATCATGAATCGAGTCATGAATCATGAATCGCATCATGAATCATGAATCATGAATTGAATCATGAATCATGAATTGAATCATGAATCATGAATCATGAATTGAATCATGAATCATGAATCATGAATCATTAATTGAATCATGAATTATGAATCATGAACCATGAATCGAATCATGAATCATGAATCGAATCATGAATCATGAATCGAATCATGAATCATGAATCATGAATGCGAATCATGAATCATGAATCATGAATTGAATCATGAATCATGAATCGAATCATGAATCATGAGTCGAATTATGAATCATGAATCATGAATGCGAATCATGAATCATGAATCATGAATCGAATCATGAATCATGAATCGAATCATGAATCATGAATCGCATCATGAATCATGAATCATGATTCGAATCATAATCATGAATCATGAATTGAATCATGAATCATGAATCATGAATCATTAATCGAATCATGAATTATGAATCATGAATCGAATCATGAATCATGAATCGAATCATGAATCATAAATAATAAATTGAATCATGAATCATGAATTGAATCATGAATCATGAATTGAATCATGAATCATTAATCGAATCATGAATTATGAATCATGAATCATGAATCGAATCATGAATCATGAATCAAATCATAAATCATGAATTGAATCATGAATCATGAATCCAATCATGAATCATGAATTGAATCATTAATCATGAAATGAATCATGAATCATGAATCATGAATCAAATCATAAATCATGAATCATGAATTGAATCATTAATCATGAATCGAATCATGAATCATGAATCAAATCATTAATCATGAATCGAATCATGAATCATGAATCGATTCATGAATCATGAATCATGAATCGATTCATGAATCATGAATCATGAATCGATTCATGAATCATGAATCATGAATCCAAACATGGATCATGAATCATGAATCGAATCATGAATCATTAATTGAATCATGAATCATGAATTGAATCATAAATCATGAATCATGAATCATGAATCATTAATTGAATCATGAATTATGAATCATGAATCATGAATCGAATCATGAATCATGAATCGAATCATGAATCATGAATTATGATTCCAATCATGAATCATGAATTGAATCATTAATCATAAATCGAATCATGAATCATAAACCCTGAATCCAATCATGAATCATGAATTGAATCATTAATCATGAAATGAATCGAAGTATGAATCATGAATCATGAATTGAATCATGAATCATGAATCATGAATTAAATTATGAATCATGAATTGAATCATGAATCATGAATCATGAATTGAATCATGAATCATGAATCAAATCATGAATTATGAATTAAATCATGAATCATGAATTGAATCATGAATCATGAATCGAATTATGAATCATGAAATGAATCATGAATTGAATCATGCATAATGAATCCTGAATCGAATCTTGAATCATGAATGAAATCATGAATCATGAATTAAATCATGAATCATGAATTGAATCATGAATCATGAATCGAATCATGAATCATGAATTGAATCATGAATCATGAATTGAATCATGAATTGAATCATTAATCATGAATCATGAATTAAATCATGAATTGAATCATGAATCATGAATTGAATCATGAATTGAATCATTAATCATGAATCATGAATTGAATCATGAATTATGAATTAAATCATGAATCATGAATCATGAATCATGAATTGAATCATGAATCATGAATCGAATTATGAATCATGAAATGAATCATGAATTGAATCATGAATAATGAATCCTGAATCGAATCATGAATCATGAATGAAATCATGAATCATGAATTAAATCATGAATCTTGAATTGAATCATGAATCATGAATCAAATCATGAATCATTAATTGAATCATGAATCATGAATTGAATCATGAATTGAATCATTAATCATGAATCATGAATTGAATCATGAATTGAATCATGATACATGAATTGAATCATGAATTGAATCATTAATCATGAATCATGAATTGAATCATGAATTATGAATTAAATCATGAATCATGAATTGAATCATGAATCATGAATCGAATCATGAATCATAAATTGAATCATGAATCATGAATCGAATCATGAATCATAAATTGAATCATGAATCATGAATTGAATCATGAATTGAATCATAAATCATGAATCATGAATTGAATCATGAATCATGAATCGAATCATGAATCATGAATTGAATCATGAATCATGAATCATGAATCAGGAATCGAATCATGAATCATGAATTGAATCATGAATCATGAATTGAATTATGAATCATGAAATGAATCATGAATTGAATCATGAATAATGAATCCTGAATCGAATCATGAATCATGAATCAAATCATGAATCATGAATCATGAATCGAATCATGAATCATGAATCATGAATTATGAATTAAATCATTAATCATGAATCGAATCATGAATCATGAAACATGAATCAAATCATGATTCATATATCGAATCATGAATCATGAATCATGAATCGAATCATGATTCATGAATTGAATCAAGAATCATTAATTGAATCATGAATTATGAATCATGAATCATGAATCGAATCATGAATCATGAATTATGAATCATGAATGGAATCATGAATCATGAATCATGAATCCAATCATGAATCATGAATCAAGAATTGAATCATTAATCATGATTGAATCATGAATCATGAATCATGAATCGAATCATGAATCATGAATTGAATCATTAATCATGAATCGAATCATGAATCATGAATCGATTCATGAATCATGAATCATGAATCCAATCATGGATCATGAATCATGAATCGAATCATGAATCATTAATTGAATCATGAATCATGAATTGAATCATGAATCATGAATCATGAATCGAATCATGAGTCATGAATCATGATTCCAATCATGAATCATGAATTATGAATTGTATCATTAATCATAAATCGAATCATGAATCATGAATCGAATCATGAATCATAAATCATGAATCCAATCATGAATCATGAATTGAATCATTAATCATGAAATGAATCAAATCATGAATCATGAATCAGGAATCATGAATTGAATCATTAATCATGAATAGAATCATGAATCATGAATCATGAATCAAATCATAAATCATGAATCATGAATTGAATCATTAATCATGAATCGAATCATGAATCATGAATCGAATCATGAATCATGAATCGAATCATGAAGTATGAATCATTAATCGAATCATGAATCATTAATCATGAATTAAATCATTAATCATGAGTCGAATCATGAATCATGAATCGAATCATGAATCATGAATCGCATCATGAATCATGAATCATGAATTGAATCATGAATCATGAATTGAATCATGAATCATGAATCATGAATTGAATCATGAATCATGAATCATGAATCATTAATTGAATCATGAATTATGATTCATGAATCATGAATCGAATCATGAATCATGAATCGAATCATGAATCATGAATCATGAATCGAATCATGAATCATGAATCGAATTATGAATCATGAATCATGAATGCGAATCATGAATCATGAATCATGAATTGAATCATGAATCATGAATCGAATCATGAATCATGAATCGAATTATGAATCATGAATCATGAATGCGAATCATGAATCATGAATCATGAATTGAATCATGAATCATGAAATGAATCAATAATTATGAATTTAATCATGAATCATGAAACATAAATCATGAAATCGAATCATGAATCATAAATAATGAATTGAATAATGAATCATGAATTGAATCATGAATTATGAATCATTTATCGAATCATGAATTATGAATCATGAATCATGAATCGAATCATGAATCATGAATCAAATCATAAATCATGAATTGAATCATGAATCATGAATCATGAATCGAATCATGAATCATGAATCATGAATCATGAATCAAATAATGAATCATGAATTGAATCATGAATCAAATCATGAATCATGAATCATGAATCATGAATCAAATCATGATCATGAATTGAATCATGAATCAAATCATGAATCATGAATCATGAATCATGAATCATTAATCGAATCATGAATTATGAATCATGAATCATGAATTGAATCATGAATCATGAATTATGAATCGAATCATGAATCATAAATCATGAATCCAATCATGAATCATGAATTGAATCATTAATCATGAAATGAATCGAATCATGAATCATGAATCATGAATTGAATCATTAATCATATATAGAATCATGAATCATGAATCATGAATCAAATCATAAATCATGAATCATGAATTGAATCATTAATCATGAATCGAATCATGAATCATGAATCGAATCCTGAATTATGATCATTAATCGAATCATGAATCATTAATCATGAATTAAATCATTAATCATGAATCGAATCATGAATCATGAATCGAATCATGAATCATGAATCGAATCATGAATCATGAATCGCATCATGAATCATGAATCCTGAATCGAATCATGAATCATGAATCGAATCATGAATCATGAATCATTAATGCGAATCATGAATCATGAATCATGAATCATGAATTGAATCATTAATCATGAATCGAATCAATAATCATGAATCATGAATCGAATCATTAATCATGAATTGAATTATGAATCATGAATCATGAATCATGAATTGAATCATGAATCATGAATTGAATCATGAATCATGAATCATGAATCATGAATTGAATCATGAATCATGAATCGAATCATGAATTATGAATTAAATCATGAATCATGAATTGAATCATGAATCATGAATCGAATTATGAATCATGAATTGAATCATGAATCATGAATTGAATCATAAATCATTAATCATGAATTGAATCATGAATCATGAATAGAATTATGAATCATGAATTGAATCATAAATCATTAATCATGAATTGAATCATGAATCATGAATCGAATCATGAATCATGATTGAATCATGTATCATGAATCATGAATCATGAATCGAATTATGAATCATGAATCATGAATTGAATCATTAATCATGTATCGAATCAAGAATCATGAATCATGAATCGAATCATGAATCATGAATCATGAATTGAATTATGAATCATGAATTGAATCATGAATCATGAAATGAATCATGAATTGAATCATGAATCATGAATCATGAATCATGAATTGAATCATGAATCATGAATCAAATCATGAATTATGAATTAAATCATGAATCATGAATTGAATCATGAATCATGAATCGAATTATGAATCATGAAATGAATCATGAATTGAATCATGCATAATGAATCTGAATCGAATCATGAATCATGAATGAAATCATGAATCATGAATTAAATCATGAATTGAATCATTAATCATGAATAAAGAATGGAATCATGAATTGAATCATGAATCATGAATTGAATCATGAATTGAATCATTAATCATGAATCATGAATTGAATCATGAATTATGAATTAAATCATGAATCATGAATTAAATCATGAATCATGAATCGAATCATGAATCATAATTGAATCATGAATCATGAATTGAATCATGAATCATGAATCGAATCATGAATCATAAATTGAATCATGAATCATGAATTGAATCATGAATTGAATCATAAATAATGAATCATGAATTGAATCATGAATCATGAATCGAATCATGAATCATGAATTGAATCATGAATTGAATCATGAATTGAATCATGAATCATGAATCGAATCATAAATCATGAATTGAATCATGAATCATGAATCATGAATCGAGTCATGAATCATGAATCATGAATCAGGAATCGAATCATGAATCATGAATTGAATCATGAATCATGAATTGAATTATGAATCATGAAATGAATCATGAATTGAATCATGAATAATGAATCCTGAATCGAATCATGAATCATGAATTGAATCATGAATCATGAATTGAATCATTAATCATGAATAGAATCATGAATCATGAATCATGAATCAAATCATAAATCATAAATCATGAATTGAATCATTAATCATGAATGAAATCATGAATCATGAATCGAATCATGAATCATTAATCGAATCATGAATTATGAATCATTAATCGAATCATGAATCATTAATCATGAATTAAATCATTAATCATGAATCGAATCATGAATCATGAATCGAATCATGAATCATGAATCGCATCATGAATCATGAATCATGATCGAATCATGAATCATGAATTGAATCATGAATCATGAATTGAATCATGAATCATGAATCATGAATCATTAATCGAATCATGAATTATGAATCATGAATCATGAATCGAATCATGAATCATGAATCGAATCATGAATCATAAATAATAAATTGAATCATGAATCATGAATTGAATCATGAATCATGAATTGAATCATGAATCATGAATCATGAATCATTAATCGAATCATGAATTATGAATCATGAATCATGAATCGAATCATAAATCATTAATTGAATCATGAATCATGAATCCAATCATGAATCATGAATTGAATCATTAATCATGAAATGAATCATGAATCATGAATCAAATCATAAATCATGAATTGAATCATGAATTATGAATCATGAATCATGAATCGAATCATAAATCATTAATTGAATCATGAATCATGAATCCAATCATGAATCATGAATTGAATCATTAATCATGAAATGAATCATGAATCATGAATCATGAATCAAATCATAAATCATGAATCATGAATTGAATCATTAATCATGAATCGAATCATGAATCATGAATCAAATCATTAATCATGAATCGAATCATGAATCATGAATCGATTCATGAATCATGAATCATGAATCGATTCATGAATCATGAATCATGAATCCAAACATGGATCATGAATCATGAATCGAATCATGAATCATTAATTGAATCATGAATCATGAATTGAATCATAAATCATGAATCATGAATCATTAATTGAATCATGAATTATGAATCATGAATCATGAATCGAATCATGAATCATGAATTGAATCATGAATCATGAATCATGAATCGAATCATGAATCATGAATTATGATTCCAATCATGAATCATGAATCATGAATTGAATCATTAATCATAAATCGAATCATGAATCATAAACCCTGAATCCAATCATGAATCATGAATTGAATCATTAATCCTGAAATGAATCGAAGTATGAATCATGAATCATGAATTGAATCATTAATCATGTATCGAATCAAGAATCATGAATCATGAATCGAATCATGAATCATGAATCAAATCATGAATTATGAATTAAATCATGAATCATGAATTGAATCATGAATCATGAATTCAATCATGAATCATGAAATGAATCATGAATTGAATCATGCATAATGAATCCTGAATCGAATCTTGAATCATGAATGAAATCATGAATCATGAATTAAATCATGAATCATGAATTGAATCATGAATCATGAATCGAATCATGAATCATGAATTGAATCATGAATCATGAATTGAATCATGAATTGAATCATTAATCATGAATCATGAATTGAATCATGAATTGAATCATGAATCATGAATTGAATCATGAATTGAATCATTAATCATGAATCATGAATTGAATCATGAATTATGAATTAAATCATGAATCATGAATTGAATCATGAATCATGAATCGAATCATGAATCATAAATTGAATCATGAATCATGAATTGAATCATGAATCATGAATCGAATCATGAATCATAAATTGAATCATGAATCATGAATTGAATCATGAATTGAATCATAAATCATGAATCATGAATTGAATCATGAATCATGAATCGAATCATGAATCATGAATTGAATCATGAATCATGAATCATGAATCGAGTCATGAATCATGAATCATGAATCAGGAATCGAATCATGAATCATGAATTGAATCATGAATCATGAATTGAATTATGAATCATGAAATGAATCATGAATTGAATCATGAATAATGAATCCTGAATCGAATCATGAATCATGTATCAAATCATGAATCATGAATCATGAATCGAATCATGAATCATGAATCATGAATTATGAATTAAATCATTAATCATGAATCGAATCATGAATCATGAAACATGAATCAAATCATGATTCATATATCGAATCATGAATCATGAATCATGAATCGAATCATGATTCATGAATTGAATCAAGAATCATTAATTGAATCATGAATTATGAATCATGAATCATGAATCGAATCATGAATCATGAATTATGAATCATGAATCGAATCATGAATCATAAAATCATGAATCCAATCATGAATCATGAATCAAGAATTGAATCATTAATCATGAATTGAATCATGAATCATGAATCATGAATCGAATCATGAATCATGAATTGAATCATTAATCATGAATCGAATCATGAATCATGAATCGATTCATGAATCATGAATCATGAATCCAATCATGTATCATGAATCATGAATCGAATCATGAATCATTAATTGAATCATGAATCATGAATTGAATCATAAATCATGAACCATGAATCATTAATTGAATCATGAATTATGAATCATGAATCATGAATCGAATCATGAATCATGAATTGAATCATGAATCATGAATCATGAATCGAATCATGAATCATGAATCATGATTCCAATCATGAATCATGAATTATGAATTGTATCATTAATCATAAATCGAATCATGAATCATGAATCGAATCATGAATCATAAATCATGAATCCAATCATGAATCATGAATTGAATCATTAATCATGAAATGAATCGAATCATGAATCATGAATCAGGAATCATGAATTGAATCATTAATCATGAATAGAATCATGAATCATGAATCATGAATCAAATCATAAATCATGAATCATGAATTGAATCATTAATCATGAATCAAATCATGAATCATGAATCGAATCATGAATCATGAATCGAATCATGAATTATGAATCATTAATCGAATCATGAATCATTAATCATGAATTAAATCATTAATCATGAGTCGAATCATGAATCATGAATCGAATCATGAATCATGAATCGAATCATGAATCATGAATCGCATCATGAATCATGAATC
Source organism: Mixophyes fleayi (assembly GCF_038048845.1). NCBI lineage: Eukaryota > Metazoa > Chordata > Amphibia > Anura > Limnodynastidae > Mixophyes > Mixophyes fleayi. The sequence goes on along the minus strand of NW_027447058.1, from coordinate 23,689 downwards.
ATGAATTGAATCATGAATCATGAATTGAATCATGAATCATGAATCATGAATTGAATCATGAATCATGAATCATGAATCATTAATTGAATCATGAATTATGAATCATGAATCATGAATCGAATCATGAATCATGAATCGAATCATGAATCATGAATCGAATTATGAATCATGAATCATGAATGCGAATCATGAATCATGAATCATGAATTGAATCATGAATCATGAAATGAATCAATAATTATGAATTGAATCATGAATCATGAAACATAAATCATGAATCGAATCATGAATCATAAATAATGAATTGAATAATGAATCATGAATTGAATCATGAATTATGAATCATTTATCGAATCATGAATTATGAATCATGAATCATGAATCGAATCATGAATCATGAATCAAATCATAAATCATGAATTGAATCATGAATCATGAATCATGAATCATGAATCGAATCATGAATCATGAATCATGAATCAAATCATGAATCATGAATTGAATCATGAATCAAATCATGAATCATGAATCATGAATCATGAATCAAATCATAATTCATGAATTGAATAATGAATCAAATCATGAATCATGAATCATGAATCATTAATCGAATCATGAATTATGAATCATGAATCATGAATTGAATCATGAATCATGAATTATGAATCGAATCATGAATCATAAATCATGAATCCAATCATGAATCATGAATCGAATCATGAATCATGAATCATGAATTGAATCATTAATCATATATAGAATCATGAATCATGAATCATGAATCAAATCATAAATCATGAATCATGAATTGAATCATTAATCATGAATCGAATCATGAATCATGAATCGAATCATGAATCATGAATCGAATCCTGAATTATGAATCATTAATCGAATCATGAATCATTAATCATGAAGTAAATCATTAATCATGAATAGAATCATGAATCATGAATCGAATCATGAATCATGAATCGCATCATGAATAATGAATCATGAATCGAATCATGAATCATGAATCATGAATGCGAATCATGAATCATGAATCATGAATCCAATCATGAATCATGAATCATGAATTGAATCATTAATCATGAATCGAATCAATAATCATGAATCATGAATCGAATCATTAATCATGAATTGAATTATGAATCATGAATCATGAATCATGAATTGAATCATGAATCATGAATTGAATCATGAATCATGAATCATGAATCATGAATTGAATCATGAATCATGAATCGAATCATGAATTATGAATTAAATCATGAATCATGAATTGAATCATGAATCATGAATCGAATTATGAATCATGAATTGAATCATGAATCATGAATTGAATCATAAATCATTAATCATGAATTGAATCATGAATCATGAATAGAATTATGAATCATGAATTGAATCATAAATCATTAATCATGAATTGAATCATGAATCATGAATCGAATCATGAATCATGAATTGAATCATGTATCATGAATCATGAATCGAATTATGAATCATGAATCATGAATTGAATCATTAATCATGTATCGAATCAAGAATCATGAATCATGAATCGAATCATGAATCATGAATCATGAATTGAATTATGAATCATGAATTGAATCATGAATCATGAAATGAATCATGAATTGAATCATGAATCATGAATCATGAATCATGAATTGAATCATGAATCATGAATCAAATCATGAATTATGAATTAAATCATGAATCATGAATTGAATCATGAATCATGAATCGAATTATGAATCATGAAATGAATCATGAATTGAATCATGCATAAGGAATCCTGAATCGAATCATGAATCATGAATGAAATCATGAATCATGAATTAAATCATGATTTGAATCATTAATCATGAATCATGAATTGAATCATGAATTGAATCATGAAGCATGAATTGAATCATGAATTGAATCATTAATCATGAATCATGAATTGAATCATGAATTATGAATTAAATCATGAATCATGAATTAAATCATGAATCATGAATCGAATCATGAATCATAAATTGAATCATGAATCATGAATTGAATCATGAATCATGAATCGAATCATGAATCATGAATCGAATCATGAATCATAAATTGAATCATGAATCATGAATTGAATCATGAATTGAATCATAAATAATGAATCATGAATTGAATCATGAATCATGAATCGAATCATGAATCATGAATTGAATCATGAATCATGAATCATGAATCGAGTCATGAATCATGAATCAGGAATCGAATCATGAATCATGAATTGAATCATGAATCATGAATTGAATTATGAATCATGAAATGAATCATGAATTGAATCATGAATAATGAATCCTGAATCGAATCATGAATCATGAATTGAATCATGAATCATGAATTGAAATATTAATCATGAATAGAATCATGAATCATGAATCATGAATCAAATCATAAATCATAAATCATGAATTGAATCATTAATCATGAATGGAATCATGAAACATGAATCGAATCATGAATCATTAATCGAATCATGAATTATGAATCATTAATCGAATCATGAATCATTAATCATGAATTAAATCATTAATCATGAATCGAATCATGAATCATGAATCGAATCATGAATCATGAATCGCATCATGAATCATGAATCATGAATTGAATCATGAATCATGAATCATGAATCATTAATCGAATCATGAATTATGAATCATGAATCATGAATCGAATCATGAATCATGAATCGAATCATGAATCATAAATAATAAATTGAATCATGAATCATGAATTGAATCATGAATCATGAATTGAATCATAAATCATTAATCATGAATTGAATCATGAATCATGAATAGAATTATGAATCATGAATTGAATCATAAATCATTAATCATGAATTGAATCATGAATCATGAATCGAATCATGAATCATGAATTGAATCATGTATCATGAATCATGAATCGAATTATGAATCATGAATCATGAATTGAATCATTAATCATGTATCGAATCAAGAATCATGAATCATGAATCGAATCATGAATCATGAATCATGAATTGAATTATGAATCATGAATTGAATCATGAATCATGAAATGAATCATGAATTGAATCATGAATCATGAATCATGAATCATGAATTGAATCATGAATCATGAATCAAATCATGAATTATGAATTAAATCATGAATCATGAATTGAATCATGAATCATGAATCGAATTATGAATCATGAAATGAATCATGAATTGAATCATGCATAAGGAATCCTGAATCGAATCATGAATCATGAATGAAATCATGAATCATGAATTAAATCATGATTTGAATCATTAATCATGAATCATGAATTGAATCATGAATTGAATCATGAAGCATGAATTGAATCATGAATTGAATCATTAATCATGAATCATGAATTGAATCATGAATTATGAATTAAATCATGAATCATGAATTAAATCATGAATCATGAATCGAATCATGAATCATAAATTGAATCATGAATCATGAATTGAATCATGAATCATGAATCGAATCATGAATCATGAATCGAATCATGAATCATAAATTGAATCATGAATCATGAATTGAATCATGAATTGAATCATAAATAATGAATCATGAATTGAATCATGAATCATGAATCGAATCATGAATCATGAATTGAATCATGAATCATGAATCATGAATCGAGTCATGAATCATGAATCAGGAATCGAATCATGAATCATGAATTGAATCATGAATCATGAATTGAATTATGAATCATGAAATGAATCATGAATTGAATCATGAATAATGAATCCTGAATCGAATCATGAATCATGAATTGAATCATGAATCATGAATTGAAATATTAATCATGAATAGAATCATGAATCATGAATCATGAATCAAATCATAAATCATAAATCATGAATTGAATCATTAATCATGAATGGAATCATGAAACATGAATCGAATCATGAATCATTAATCGAATCATGAATTATGAATCATTAATCGAATCATGAATCATTAATCATGAATTAAATCATTAATCATGAATCGAATCATGAATCATGAATCGAATCATGAATCATGAATCGCATCATGAATCATGAATCATGAATTGAATCATGAATCATGAATCATGAATCATTAATCGAATCATGAATTATGAATCATGAATCATGAATCGAATCATGAATCATGAATCGAATCATGAATCATAAATAATAAATTGAATCATGAATCATGAATTGAATCATGAATCATGAATTGAATCATGAATCATGAATCATGAATCATTAATCGAATCATGAATTATGAATCATGAATCATGAATCGAATCATGAATCATGAATCAAATCATAAATCATGAATTGAATCATGAATTATGAATCATGAATCATGAATCGAATCATAAATCATTAATTGAATCATGAATCATGAATCCAATCATGAATCATGAATTGTATCATTAATCATGAAATGAATCATGAATCATGAATCAAATCATAAATCATGAATCATGAATTGAATCATTAATCATGAATCGAATCATGAATCATGAATCAAATCATTAATCATGAATCGAATCATGAATCATGAATCGAATCATGAATCATGAATCGATTCATGAATCATGAATCATGAATCAATTCATGAATCATGAATCATGAATCGATTCATGAATCATTAATTGAATCATGAATCATGAATTGAATCATAAATCATGAATCATGAATCATTAATTGAATCATGAATTATGAATCATGAATCATGAATCGAATCATGAATCATGAATTGAATCATGAATCATAATTCATGAATCGAATCATGAATCATGAATTATGATTCCAATCATGAATCATGAATCATGAATTGAATCATTAATCATAAACCCTGAATCCAATCATGAATCATGAATTGAATCATTAATCATGAAATGAATCAAAGTATGAATCATGAATCATGAATTGAATCATTAATCATGTATCGAATCAAGAATCATGAATCATGAATCGAATCATGAATCATGAATCATGAACTGAATTATGAATCATGAATTGAATCATGAATCATGAATCATGAATTGAATCATGAATCATGAATCAAATCATGAATTATGAATTAAATCATGAATCATGAATTGAATCATGAATCATGAATCGAATTATGAATCATGAAATGAATCATGAATTGAATCATGCATAATGAATCCTGAATCGAATCTTGAATCATGAATGAAATCATGAATCATGAATTAAATCATGAATCATGAATTGAATCATGAATCATGAATCGAATCATGAATCATGAATTGAATCATGAATCATGAATTGAATCATGAATTGAATCATGAATCATGAATCATGAATTGAATCATGAATTGAATCATGAATCATGAATTGAATCATGAATTGAATCATTAATCATGAATCATGAATTGAATCATGAATTATGAATTAAATCATGAATCATGAATTGAATCATGAGTCATGAATCGAATCATGAATCATAAATTGAATCATGAATCATGAATCAAATCATGAATTATGAATTAAATCATGAATCATGAATTGAATCATGAATCATGAATCGAATTATGAATCATGAAATGAATCATGAATTGAATCATGCATAATGAATCCTGAATCGAATCTTGAATCATGAATGAAATCATGAATCATGAATTAAATCATGAATCATGAATTGAATCATGAATCATGAATCGAATCATGAATCATGAATCGAATCATGAATCATTAATTGAATCATGAATCATGAATTGAATCATAAATCATGAATCATGAATCATTAATTGAATCATGAATTATGAATCATGAATCATGAATCGAATCATGAATCATGAATTGAATCATGAATCATGAATCATGAATCGAATCATGAATCATGAATTATGATTCCAATCATGAATCATGAATCATGAATTGAATCATTAATCATACATCGAATCATGAATCATAAACCCTGAATCCAATCATGAATCATGAATTGAATCATTAATCATGAAATGAATCAAAGTATGAATCATGAATCATGAATTGAATCATTAATCATGTATCGAATCAAGAATCATGAATCATGAATCGAATCATGAATCATGAATCATGAATTGAATTATGAATCATGAATTGAATCATGAATCATGAATCATGAATTGAATCATGAATCATGAATCAAATCATGAATTATGAATTAAATCATGAATCATGAATTGAATCATGAATCATGAATCGAATTATGAATCATGAAATGAATCATGAATTGAATCATGCATAATGAATCCTGAATCGAATCTTGAATCATGAATGAAATCATGAATCATGAATTAAATCATGAATCATGAATTGAATCATGAATCATGAATCGAATCATGAATCATGAATTGAATCATGAATCATGAATTGAATCATGAATTGAATCATTAATCATGAATCATGAATTGAATCATGAATTGAATCATGAATCATGAATTGAATCATTAATCATGAATCATGAATTGAATCATGAATTATGAATTAAATCATGAATCATGAATTGAATCATGAGTCATGAATCGAATCATGAATCATAAATTGAATCATGAATCATGAATTGAATCATGAATCATGATTCGAATCATGAATCATAAATTGAATCATGAATCATGAATTGAATCATGAATTGAATCATAAATAATGAATCATGAATTGAATCATGTATCATGAATCAAATCATGAATCATGAATTGAATCATGAATCATGAATCATGAATCAAATCATAAATCATAAATCATGATTTGATTCATTAATCATGAATCGAATCATGAATCATGAATCGAATCATGAATCATGAATCGAATCATGAATTATGAATCATTAATCAAATCATGAATCATTAATCATGAATTAAATCATTAATCATGAATCGAATCATGAATCATGAATCGTGAATCGAATCATGAATCATGAATTGAATCATGAATCATGAATTGAATCATGAATCATGAATTGAATCATGAATCATGAATCATGAATCATGAATCGAATCATGAATTATGAATCGAATCATGAATCATGAATCGAATCATGAATCATAAATAATGAAATAAATCAGGAATCATGAATTGAATCATGAATCATGAATTGAATCATGAATCATGAATCATGAATCATGAATCGAATCATGAATCATGAATCAAATCATAAATCATGAATTGAATCATGAATTATGAATCATGAATCATGAATCGAATCATAAATCATGAATTGAATCATGAATCATGAATCCAATCATGAATCATGAATTGAATCATTAATCATGAAATGAATCATGAATCATGAATCATGAATCAAATCATAAATCATGAATCATGAATTGAATCATTAATCATGAATCGAATCATGAATCATGAATCAAATCATTAATCATGAATCGAATCATGAATCATGAATCGATTCATGAATCATGAATCATGAATCCAATCATGGATCATGAATCATGAATCGAATCATGAATCATTAATTGAATCATGAATCATGAATTGAATCATAAATCATGAATCATGAATCATTAATTGAATCATGAATTATGAATCATGAATCATGAATCGATTCATGAATCATGAATTGAATCATGAATCATGAATCATGAATCGAATCATGAATCATGAATCATGATTCCAATCATGAATTGAATCATTAATCATAAATCGAATCATGAATCATGAATCATGAATCGAATCATGAATCTTAAACCATGAATCCAATCATGAATCATGAATTGAATCATTAATCATGAAATGAATCGAATCATGAATCATGAATCATGAATAGAATCATGAATCATGAATCATGAATAAATCATAAATCATGAATCATGAATTGAATCATTAATCATGAATCGAATCATGAATCATGAATCGAATCATGAATCATGAATCGAATCATGAATTATGAATCATTAATCGAATCATGAATCATTAATAATGAATTAAATCATTAATCATGAATCGAATCATGAATCATGAATCGAATCATGAATCATGAATCGCATCATGAATCATGAATCATGAATCGAATCATGAATCATGAATTGAATCATGAATCATGAATTGAATCATGAATCATGAATCATTAATCGAATGATGAATTATGAATCATGAATCATGAATCGAATCATGAATCATGAATCATGAATTGAATCATGAATCATGAAATGAATCAATAATTATGAATTGAATCATGAATCATGAAACATAAATCATGAATCGAATCATGAATCATAAATAATGAATTGAATAATGAATCATGAATTGAATCATGAATTATGAATCATTTATCGAATCATGAATTATGAATCATGAATCATGAATCGAATCATGAATCATGAATCGAATTATGAATCATGAATCATGAATGCGAATCATGAATTATGAATCATGAATTGAATCATGAATCATGAAATGAATCAATAATTATGAATTGAATCATGAATCATGAAACATAAATCATGAATCGAATCATGAATCATAAATAATGAATTGAATAATGAATCATGAATTGAATCATGAATTATGAATCATTTATTGAATCATGAATTATGAATCATGAATCATGAATCGAATCATGAATCATGAATCAAATCATAAATCATGAATTGAATCATGAATCATGAATCATGAATCATGAATCGAATCATGAATCATGAATCATGAATCATGAATCAAATCATGAATCATGAATTGAATCATGAATCAAATCATGAATCAGGAATCATGAATCATGAATCATTAATCGAATCATGAATTATGAATCATGAATTATGAATCATGAATCATGAATTGAATCATGAATCATGAATCATGAATCGAATCATGAATCATAAATCATGAATCCAATCATGAATCATGAATTGAATCATTAATCATGAAATGAATCGAATCATGAATTGAATCATGAATCATGAATCATGAATCGAATCATGAATCATAAATCATGAATCCAATCATGAATCATGAATTTAATCATGAATCATGAAATGAATCGAATCATGAATCATGAATCATGAATTGAATCATTAATCATGAATAGAATCATGAATCATGAATCATGAATCAAATCATAAATCATGAATCATGAATTGAATCATTAATCATGAATCGAATCATGAATCATGAATCGAATCATGAATCATGAATCGAATCATGATTTATGATTCATTATTCGAATCATGAATCATTAATCATGAATTAAATCATTAATCATGAATCGAATCATGAATCATGAATCGAATCATGAATCATGAATCGCATCATGAATCATGAATCATGAATCGAATCATGAATCATGAATCGAATCATGAATCATGAATCGAATCATGAATCATGAATTGAATCATGAATCATGAATCGAATCATGAATTATGAATTATGAATCATGAATCGAATCATGAATCATGAATCGAATCATGAATCATGAATCGAATCATGAATCATGAATCATGAATGCGAATCATGAATCATGAATCATGAATCCAATCATGAATCATGAATCATGAATTGAATCATTAATCATGAATCGAATCAATAATCATGAATCATGAATCGAATCATTAATCATGAATTGAATTATGAATCATGAATCATGAATCATGAATCATGAATTGAATCATGAATCATGAATCATGAATCATGAATTGAATCATGAATCATTAATCGAATCATGAATTATAAATTAAATCATGAATCATGAATTGACTCATGAATCATGAATCGAATTATGAATCATGAATTGAATCATGAATCATGAATAGAATCATGAATTGAATCATAAATCATTAATCATGAATTGAATCATGAATCATGAATCGAATCATGAATCATGAATTGAATCATGAATCATGAATCATGAATCATGAATCGAATTATGAATCATGAATCATGAATTGAATCATTAATCATGAATCGAATCAAGAATCATGAATCATGAATCAAATCATGAATCATGAATCATGAATTGAATTATGAATCATGAACTGAATCATGAATCATGAAATGAATCATGAATTGAATCATGAATCATGAAATGAATCATGAATTGAATCATGAATCATGAATCATGAATCATGAATTTAATCATGAATCATGAATCAAATCATGAATTGAATCATTAATCATGAATCGAATCAAGAATCATGAATCATGAATCGAATCATGAATCATGAATCATGAATTGAATTATGAATCATGAATTGAATCATGAATCATGAAATGAATCATGAATTGAATCATGAATCATGAATCATGATTCATGAATTGAATCATGAATCATGAATCAAATCATGAATTATGAATTAAATCATGAATCATGAATTGAATCATGAATCATGAATCGAATTATGAATCATGAAATGAATCATGAATTGAATCATGAATAATGAATCCTGAATCGAATCATGAATCATGAATGAAATCATGAATCATGATTTAAATCATGAATCATGAATTGAATCATGAATCATGAATCGAATCATGAATCATGAATTGAATCATGAATCATGAATTGAATCATATATTGAATCATTAATCATGAATCATGAATTGAATCATGAATTGAATCATGAATCATGAATTGAATCATGAATTGAATCATTAATCATGAATCATGAATTGAATCATGAATTATGAATTAAGTCATGAATCATGAATTGAATCATGAATCATGAATCGAATCATGAATCATAAATTGAATCATGAATCATGAATTGAATCATGAATCATGAATCGAATCATGAATCATAAATTGAATCATGAATCATGAATTGAATCATGAATTGAATCATAAATCATGAATCATGAATTGAATCATGAATCAGGAATCGAATCATGAATCATGAATTGAATCATGAATCATGAATTGAATTATGAATCATGAAATGAATCATGAATTGAATCATGAATAATGAATCCTGAATCGAATCATGAATCATGAATTGAATCATGAATCATGAATCATGAATCGAATCAATAATCATGAATCATGAATCGAATCATTAATCATGAATTGAATTATGAATCATGAATCATGAATCATGAATCATGAATCATGAATCATGAATCGAATTATGAATCATGAATCATGAATTGAATCATTAATCATGAATCGAATCAAGAATCATGAATCATGAATCAAATCATGAATCATGAATCATGAATTGAATTATGAATCATGAACTGAATCATGAATCATGAAATGAATCATGAATTGAATCATGAATCATGAAATGAATCATGAATTGAATCATGAATCATGAATCATGAATCATGAATTTAATCATGAATCATGAATCAAATCATGAATTGAATCATTAATCATGAATCGAATCAAGAATCATGAATCATGAATCGAATCATGAATCATGAATCATGAATTGAATTATGAATCATGAATTGAATCATGAATCATGAAATGAATCATGAATTGAATCATGAATCATGAATCATGATTCATGAATTGAATCATGAATCATGAATCAAATCATGAATTATGAATTAAATCATGAATCATGAATTGAATCATGAATCATGAATCGAATTATGAATCATGAAATGAATCATGAATTGAATCATGAATAATGAATCCTGAATCGAATCATGAATCATGAATGAAATCATGAATCATGATTTAAATCATGAATCATGAATTGAATCATGAATCATGAATCGAATCATGAATCATGAATTGAATCATGAATCATGAATTGAATCATATATTGAATCATTAATCATGAATCATGAATTGAATCATGAATTGAATCATGAATCATGAATTGAATCATGAATTGAATCATTAATCATGAATCATGAATTGAATCATGAATTATGAATTAAATCATGAATCATGAATTGAATCATGAATCATGAATCGAATCATGAATCATAAATTGAATCATGAATCATGAATTGAATCATGAATCATGAATCGAATCATGAATCATAAATTGAATCATGAATCATGAATTGAATCATGAATTGAATCATAAATCATGAATCATGAATTGAATCATGAATCAGGAATCGAATCATGAATCATGAATTGAATCATGAATCATGAATTGAATTATGAATCATGAAATGAATCATGAATTGAATCATGAATAATGAATCCTGAATCGAATCATGAATCATGAATTGAATCATGAATCATGAATCATGAATCGAATCAATAATCATGAATCATGAATCGAATCATTAATCATGAATTGAATTATGAATCATGAATCATGAATCATGAATCATGAATTGAATCATGAATCATGAATCATGAATCATGAATTGAATCATGAATCATTAATCGAATCATGAATTATAAATTAAATCATGAATCATGAATTGACTCATGAATCATGAATCGAATTATGAATCATGAATTGAATCATGAATCATGAATAGAATCATGAATTGAATCATAAATCATTAATCATGAATTGAATCATGAATCATGAATCGAATCATGAATCATGAATTGAATCATGAATCATGAATCATGAATCATGAATCGAATTATGAATCATGAATCATGAATTGAATCATTAATCATGAATCGAATCAAGAATCATGAATCATGAATCAAATCATGAATCATGAATCATGAATTGAATTATGAATCATGAACTGAATCATGAATCATGAAATGAATCATGAATTGAATCATGAATCATGAAATGAATCATGAATTGAATCATGAATCATGAATCATGAATCATGAATTTAATCATGAATCATGAATCAAATCATGAATTGAATCATTAATCATGAATCGAATCAAGAATCATGAATCATGAATCGAATCATGAATCATGAATCATGAATTGAATTATGAATCATGAATTGAATCATGAATCATGAAATGAATCATGAATTGAATCATGAATCATGAATCATGATTCATGAATTGAATCATGAATCATGAATCAAATCATGAATTATGAATTAAATCATGAATCATGAATTGAATCATGAATCATGAATTGAATTATGAATCATGAAATGAATCATGAATTGAATCATGAATAATGAATCCTGAATCGAATCATGAATCATGAATGAAATCATGAATCATGATTTAAATCATGAATCATGAATTGAATCATGAATCATGAATCGAATCATGAATCATGAATTGAATCATGAATCATGAATTGAATCATATATTGAATCATTAATCATGAATCATGAATTGAATCATGAATTGAATCATGAATCATGAATTGAATCATGAATTGAATCATTAATCATGAATCATGAATTGAATCATGAATTATGAATTAAATCATGAATCATGAATTGAATCATGAATCATGAATCGAATCATGAATCATAAATTGAATCATGAATCATGAATTGAATCATGAATCATGAATCGAATCATGAATCATAAATTGAATCATGAATCATGAATTGAATCATGAATTGAATCATAAATCATGAATCATGAATTGAATCATGAATCAGGAATCGAATCATGAATCATGAATTGAATCATGAATCATGAATTGAATTATGAATCATGAAATGAATCATGAATTGAATCATGAATAATGAATCCTGAATCGAATCATGAATCATGAATTGAATCATGAATCATGAATCATGAATCATGAATCATGAATTGATTCATGAATCATGAAATGAATCAAGAATTATGAATTGAATCATGAATCATGAAACATAAATCATGAATCGAATCATGAATCATAAATAATGAATTGAATCATGAATCATGAATTGAATCATGAATTATGAATTGAATCATGAATCATGAATCATGAATCATTTATCGAATCATGAATTATGAATCATGAATCATGAATCGAATCATGAATCATGAATCAAATCATAAATCATGAATTGAATCAAGAATCATGAATCATGAATCAAATCATGAATCATGAATCAAATCATGAATCATGAATTAAATCATGAATCAAATCATGAATCATGAATCATGAATCATTAATCGAATCATGAATTATGAATCATGAATCATGAATTGAATCATGAATCATGAATCATGAATCGAATCATGAATCATGAATCATGAATCATGAATCGAATCATGAATCATGAATTGAATCATGAATCATGAATTGAATCATGAATCATGAATCATGAATCATCAATCTAATCATGAAATATGAATCATGAATCATGAATCGAATCATGAATCATGAATCATGAATCATGAATCGAATCATGAATCATGAATTAAATCATTAATCATGAATCGAATCAATAATCATGAATCATAAATCGAATCATTAATCATGAATTGAATTATGAATCATGAATCATGAATCATGAATCATGAATTGAATCATGAATCATGAATCATGAATCATGAATTGAATCATGAATCATTAATCGAATCATGAATTATAAATTAAATCATGAATCATGAATTGAATCATGAATCATGAATCGAATTATGAATCATGAATTGAATCATGAATCATGAATAGAATCATGAATTGAATCATAAATCATTAATCATGAATTGAATCATGAATCATGAATCGAATCATGAATCATAAATTGAATCATGAATCATGAATCGAATTATGAATCATGAATCATGAATTGAATCATTAATCATGAATCGAATCAAGAATCATGAATCATGAATCGAATCATGAATCATGAATCATGAATTGAATTATGAATCATGAATTGAATCATGAATCATGAAATGAATCATGAATTGAATCATGAATCATGAATCATGAATTATGAATTGAATCATGAATCATGAATCAAATCATGAATTGAATCATTAATCATGAATCGAATCAAGAATAATGAATCATGAATCGAATCATGAATCATGAAATGAATCATGAATTGAATCATGAATTGAATCATGAATCATGAAATGAATCATGAATTGAATCATTAATCATGAATCATGAATTGAATCATGAATTATGAATTAAATCATGAATCATGAATTGAATCATGAATCATGAATCGAATCATGAATCATAAATTGAATCATGAATCATGAATTGAATCATGAATCATGAATCGAATCATGAATCATAAATTGAATCATGAATCATGAATTGAATCATGAATTGAATCATAAATCATGAATCATGAATTGAATCATGAATCAGGAATCGAATCATGAATCATGAATTGAATCATGAATCATGTATTGAATTATGAATCATGAAATGAATCATGAATTGAATCATGAATAATGAATCCTGAATCGAATCATGAATCATGAATTGAATCATGAATCATGAATCATGAATCATGAATTGAATCATGAATCATGAAATGAATTAATAATTATGAATTGAATCATGAATCATGAAACATAAATCATGAATCGAATCATGAATCATAAATAATGAATTGAATCATGAATCATGAATTGAATCATGAATTATGAATTGAATCATGAATCATGAATCATTAATCGAATCATAAATTATGAATCATGAATCATGAATTGAATCATGAATCATGAATCATGAATCGAATCATGAATCATGAATCAAATCATGAATCATGAATTGAATCATGAATCAAATCATGAATCATGAATCATGAATCATTAATCGAATCATGAATTATGAATCATGAATCATGAATTGAATCATGAATCATGAATCATGAATCGAATCATGAATCATGAATCATGAATCATGAATCGAATCATGAATCATGAATTGAATCATGAATCATGAATTGAATCATGAATCATGAATCATGAATCATCAATCGAATCATGAAATATGAATCATGAATCATGAATCGAATCATGAATCATGAATCGAATCATGAATCATGAATCGAATCATGAATCATGAATCATGAATCATGAATCGAATCATGAATCATGAATCATGAATTGAATCATGAATCAGGAATCGAATCATGAATCATGAATTGAATCATGAATCATGTATTGAATTATGAATCATGAAATGAATCATGAATTGAATCATGAATAATGAATCCTGAATCGAATCATGAATCATGAATTGAATCATGAATCATGAATCATGAATCATGAATTGAATCATGAATCATGAAATGAATCAAGAATTATGAATTGAATCATGAATCATGAAACATAAATCATGAATCGAATCATGAATCATAAATAATGAATTGAATCATGAATCATGAATTGAATCATGAATTATGAATTGAATCATGAATCATGAATCATGAATCATTTATCGAATCATGAATTATGAATCATGAATCATGAATCGAATCATGAATCATGAATCAAATCATAAATCATGAATTGAATCAAGAATCATGAATCATGAATCAAATCATGAATCATGAATCATGAATCATGAATCAAATCATGAATCATGAATTGAATCATGAATCAAATCATGAATCATGAATCATGAATCATTAATCGAATCATGAATTATGAATCATGAATCATGAATTGAATCATGAATCATGAATCATGAATCGAATTATGAATCATGAATCATGAATCATGAATCGAATCATGAATCATGAATTGAATCATGAATCATGAATTGAATCATGAATCATGAATCATGAATCATCAATCGAATCATGAAATATGAATCATGAATCATGAATCGAATCATGAATCATGAATCGAATCATGAATCATGAATCATGAATCATGAATCGAATCATGAATCATGAATCATGAATTGAATCATTAATCATGAATCGAATCATGAATCATGAATCATGAATCGAATCATGAATCATGAATCGAATCATGAATCATGAATCGAATCATGAATCATGAATCATGAATCATGAATCGAATCATGAATCATGAATCATGAATTGAATCATGAATCAGGAATCGAATCATGAATCATGAATTGAATCATGAATCATGTATTGAATTATGAATCATGAAATGAATCATGAATTGAATCATGAATAATGAATCCTGAATCGAATCATGAATCATGAATTGAATCATGAATCATGAATCATGAATCATGAATTGAATCATGAATCATGAAATGAATCATGAATCATGAATTGAATCATGAATCATGAATCATGAATCATCAATCGAATCATGAAATATGAATCATGAATCATGAATCGAATCATGAATCATGAATCGAATCATGAATCATGAATCGAATCATGAATCATGAATCATGAATCATGAATCGAATCATGAATCATGAATCATGAATTGAATCATTAATCATGAATCGAATCATGAATCATGAATCATGAATCGAATCATGAATCATGAATTGAATCATTAATCATGAATCGAATCATGAATCATGAATCGAATCAAGAATCATGAATCATGAATCGAATCATTAATCATGAATCGAATCATGAATCATGAATCATGAATCGAATCATGAATCATGAATCGAATCATGAATCATTAATGCAAACATGAATCATGAATCATGAATTGAATCATTAATCATGAATCTTGAATTAAATCATGAATCATGAATTGAATCATGAATCATGAATCATGAATCGAATCATGAATCATGAATCATTAATCGAATCATGAATTATGAATCATGAATCATGAATCGAATCATGAATCATGAATCGAATCATAAATCATGAATTAAATCATGAATTATGAATTATGAATCATGAATCGAATCATGAATCATGAATCGAATCATAAATCATGAATTGAATCAGGAATCATGAATCGAATCATGAATCATGAATCATGAATCCAATCATGAATCATGAATCATGAATTGAATCATTAATCATGAATCAAATCATGAATCATGAATCATAAATCATGAATTGAATCATTAATCATGAATCGAATCATGAATCATGAATCGAATCATGAATCATGAATCATGAATCGAATCATGAATCATAAATCATGAATCGAATCATGACTCACGAATTGAATCATGAATCATGAATTGAATCATGAATCATGAATCATGAATCGAATCATGAATCATGAATCATGAATCAAATCATGAATCATGAATTGAATCATGAATCATGAATTGAATCATGAATCATGAATCTTAAATCATTAATCGAATCATGAATTATGAATCATGAATAATGAATAAAATCAAGAATCATGAATCAAATCATGAATCATGAATCAAATCATGAATCATGAATCATGAATCGAATCATGAATCATGAATCATTAATCCAAACATGAATTATGAATCATGAATTGAATCATTAATCATGAATCATGAATCATGAAACATGAATCGAATCATGAATCATGAATCATAAATAATGAATTAAATCATGAATCATGTATTGAATCATGAATCATGAATTAAATCATGAATCATGAATCATGAATTGAATCATGAATCATGAATTGAATCATGAATCATGAATCAAATCATGAATCATGAATTAAATCATGAATCATGTATTCAATCATGAATCATGAATCGAATCATGAATCATGAATCGAATCATGAATCATGAATTGAATCAAGAATTATGAATTGAATCATGAATCATGAAACATAAATCATGAATCGAATCATGAATCATAAATAATGAATTGAATCATGAATCATGAATTGAATCATGAATCA
Organism: Mixophyes fleayi; assembly: GCF_038048845.1. Taxonomy (NCBI): domain Eukaryota; kingdom Metazoa; phylum Chordata; class Amphibia; order Anura; family Limnodynastidae; genus Mixophyes; species Mixophyes fleayi. The sequence continues at coordinate 5,094 of NW_027447058.1, read as the reverse complement.
TGAATCATGAATCATTAATCGAATCATGAATTATGAATCATGAATCATGAATTGAATCATGAATCATGAATTATGAATCGAATCATGAATCATGAATCATGAATCATTAATCGAATCATGAATTATGAATCATGAATCATGAATTAAATCATGAATCATGAATTATGAATCGAATCATGAATCATGAATCATGAATCACGAATTGAATCATGAATCATGAATCGAATCATGAATCACGAATTGAATCATGAATCATGAATTGAATCTTGAATCATAAATCAAATCATGAATTATGAATTGAATCATGAATCATGAAATGAATTATGAATCATGAATCGAATCATGAATCATTAATCATGAATCGAATCATGAATCATGAATCGAATCATGAATCATGAATCATTAATCCAAACATGAATCATGAATCATGAATTGAATCATGAATCATGAATCATGAATTATGAATCGCATCATGAATCATGAATTAAATCATGAATCATGAATCATGTATTGAATCATGAATCATGAATCGAATCATGAATCATGAATCATGAATCGAATCATGAATTGAATCATGAATCATAAATAATGAATTGAATCATGAATCATGAATCGAATCATGAATCATGAATCATGAATCAAATCATGAATCATGAATTGAATCATGAATCATGAATTGAATCATGAATCATGAATCATAAATCATTAATCGAATCATGAATTATGAATCATGAATAATGAATAAAATCAAGAATCATGAATCAAATCATGAATCATGAATCAAATCTTGAATCATGAATCATGAATCATTAATCCAAACATGAATTATGAATCATGAATTGAATCATTAATCATGAATCATGAATCATGAAACATGAATCGAATCATGAATCATAAATCATAAATAATGAATTAAATCATGAATCATGAATTGAATCATGAATCATGAATTAAATCATGAATCATGAATCATGAATTGAATCATGAATCATGAATTGAATCATGAATCATGAATCGAATCATGAATCATGAATTAAATCATGAATCATGAATCATGTATTGAATCATGAATCATGAATCGAATCATGAATCATGAATCGAATCATGAATCATGAATTGAATCAAGAATTATGAATTGAATCATGAATCATGAAACATAAATCATGAATCGAATCATGAATCATAAATAATGAATTGAATCATGAATCATGAATTGAATCATGAATCATGAATCATGAATCATTAATCGAATCATGAATTATGACTCATGAATCATGAATTGAATCATGAATCATGAATTATGAATCGAATCATGAATCATGAATCATGAATTACGAATTGAATCATGAATCATGAATCGAATCATGAATCACGAATTGAATCATGAATCATGAATTGAATCTTGAATCATGAATCAAATCATGAATTATGAATTGAATCATGAATCATGAAATGAATTATGAATCATGAATCGAATCATAAATCATTAATTGAATCATGAATCATGAATCATGAATCATTAATCGAATCATGAATTATGAATCATGAATCATGAATCGAATCATGAATTATGAATCATGAATCATGAATCGAATCATGAATCATGAATCAAATCATAAATCATTAATTGAATCATGAATCATGAATCATGAATCATTAATCGAATCATGAATTATGAATCATGAATCATGAATCGAATCATGAATCATGAATCCAATCGTGAATCATGAATAATGAATTGAATCATGAATCATGAATCGAATCATGAATCATGAATCATGAATTGAATCATTAATCATGAATCATGAATCATCAATCGAATCATGAAATATGAATCATGAATCATGAATCGAATCATGAATCATGAATCGAATCATGAATCATGAATCGAATCATGAATCATGAATCATGAATCATGAATCGAATCATGAATCATGAATCATGAATTGAATCATTAATCATGAATCGAATCATGAATCATGAATCATGAATCGAATCATGAATCATGAATTGAATCATTAATCATGAATCGAATCATGAATCATGAATCGAATCAAGAATCATGAATCATGAATCGAATCATGAATCATGAATCATGAATCATGAATTATGAATCATGAATCGAATCATGAATCATGAATCGAATCATGAATCATTAATGCAAACATGAATCATGAATCATGAATTGAATCATTAATCATGAATCTTGAATTAAATCATGAATCATGAATTGAATCATGAATCATGAATCATGAATCGAATCATGAATCATGAATCATTAATCGAATCATGAATTATGAATCATGAATCATGAATCGAATCATGAATCATGAATCGAATCATAAATCATGAATTAAATCATGAATTATGAATCATGAATCATGAATCGAATCATGAATCATGAATCGAATCATAAATCATGAATTGAATCAGGAATCATGAATCGAATCATGAATCATGAATCATGAATCCAATCATGAATCATGAATCATGAATTGAATCATTAATCATGAATCAAATCATGAATCATGAATCATAAATCATGAATTGAATCATTAATCATGAATCGAATCATGAATCATGAATCGAATCATGAATCATGAATTGAATCATGAATCATGAATCGAATCATGAATTATGAATTATGAATCATGAATCGAATCATGAATCATGAATCGAATCATGAATCATGAATCGAATCATGAATCATGAATCATGAATGCGAATCATGAATCATGAATCATGAATCCAATCATGAATCATGAATCATGAATTGAATCATTAATCATGAATCGAATCAATAATCATGAATCATGAATCGAATCATTAATCATGAATTGAATTATGAATCATGAATCATGAATCATGAATCATGAATTGAATCATGAATCATGAATCATGAATCATGAATTGAATCATGAATCATTAATCGAATCATGAATTATAAATTAAATCATGAATCATGAATTGACTCATGAATCATGAATCGAATTATGAATCATGAATTGAATCATGAATCATGAATAGAATCATGAATTGAATCATAAATCATTAATCATGAATTGAATCATGAATCATGAATCGAATCATGAATCATGAATTGAATCATGAATCATGAATCATGAATCATGAATCGAATTATGAATCATGAATCATGAATTGAATCATTAATCATGAATCGAATCAAGAATCATGAATCATGAATCAAATCATGAATCATGAATCATGAATTGAATTATGAATCATGAACTGAATCATGAATCATGAAATGAATCATGAATTGAATCATGAATCATGAAATGAATCATGAATTGAATCATGAATCATGAATCATGAATCATGAATTTAATCATGAATCATGAATCAAATCATGAATTGAATCATTAATCATGAATCATGATCGAATCAAGAATCATGAATCATGAATCGAATCATGAATCATGAATCATGAATTGAATTATGAATCATGAATTGAATCATGAATCATGAAATGAATCATGAATTGAATCATGAATCATGAATCATGATTCATGAATTGAATCATGAATCATGAATCAAATCATGAATTATGAATTAAATCATGAATCATGAATTGAATCATGAATCATGAATCGAATTATGAATCATGAAATGAATCATGAATTGAATCATGAATAATGAATCCTGAATCGAATCATGAATCATGAATGAAATCATGAATCATGATTTAAATCATGAATCATGAATTGAATCATGAATCATGAATCGAATCATGAATCATGAATTGAATCATGAATCATGAATTGAATCATATATTGAATCATTAATCATGAATCATGAATTGAATCATGAATTGAATCATGAATCATGAATTGAATCATGAATTGAATCATTAATCATGAATCATGAATTGAATCATGAATTATGAATTAAGTCATGAATCATGAATTGAATCATGAATCATGAATCGAATCATGAATCATAAATTGAATCATGAATCATGAATTGAATCATGAATCATGAATCGAATCATGAATCATAAATTGAATCATGAATCATGAATTGAATCATGAATTGAATCATAAATCATGAATCATGAATTGAATCATGAATCAGGAATCGAATCATGAATCATGAATTGAATCATGAATCATGAATTGAATTATGAATCATGAAATGAATCATGAATTGAATCATGAATAATGAATCCTGAATCGAATCATGAATCATGAATTGAATCATGAATCATGAATCATGAATCGAATCAATAATCATGAATCATGAATCGAATCATTAATCATGAATTGAATTATGAATCATGAATCATGAATCATGAATCATGAATCATGAATCATGAATCGAATTATGAATCATGAATCATGAATTGAATCATTAATCATGAATCGAATCAAGAATCATGAATCATGAATCAAATCATGAATCATGAATCATGAATTGAATTATGAATCATGAACTGAATCATGAATCATGAAATGAATCATGAATTGAATCATGAATCATGAAATGAATCATGAATTGAATCATGAATCATGAATCATGAATCATGAATTTAATCATGAATCATGAATCAAATCATGAATTGAATCATTAATCATGAATCGAATCAAGAATCATGAATCATGAATCGAATCATGAATCATGAATCATGAATTGAATTATGAATCATGAATTGAATCATGAATCATGAAATGAATCATGAATTGAATCATGAATCATGAATCATGAATTGAATCATGAATCAGGAATCGAATCATGAATCATGAATTGAATCATGAATCATGAATTGAATTATGAATCATGAAATGAATCATGAATTGAATCATGAATAATGAATCCTGAATCGAATCATGAATCATGAATTGAATCATGAATCATGAATCATGAATCGAATCAATAATCATGAATCATGAATCGAATCATTAATCATGAATTGAATTATGAATCATGAATCATGAATCATGAATCATGAATTGAATCATGAATCATGAATCATGAATCATGAATTGAATCATGAATCATTAATCGAATCATGAATTATAAATTAAATCATGAATCATGAATTGACTCATGAATCATGAATCGAATTATGAATCA